>NC_135961.1:49635051-49935051 GCF_053455715.1 Rhinoraja longicauda | reverse complement strand
TCATACACACTGAGGACAGTTTTTACAATTATATCAAGCCAATTAACCTACAAACCTGTACGTCTTTGGAGTGTGGGAGGAAACTAAAGTTCTCGGAGAAAACCCAAGTGGTCACGGAGAGAAGGTACAAACTTCGTACAGACAGCACCCACAGCCAGGATCGAACCTGGGTCTCTGCCGTTGTAAGGCAGCAACTGTACCGCTGTGCCACCGTGCCACCCGCCCGCATTGCTCCAGCATTCAGTAAGATCTTTGCAAGTTATTAATGGACATTCCTCCTTATTATGTGATAGCCTTTCCCTTGAAAACTTGGATAGTCTGAGGGCCTCCAGTGGGGCAGATAGTCGCTCAGGAATGCTGACTAGTTGTTGGTGGAATGGTTCAGTTGCCTGATGACAGCTGGGAAAAACGTGAAAAATTGCCCAACACTGATAAACTTAGAACATGCTAATTAGAAGCAGGAGTAGGTACCTTCTGATAGCCAACCTTATTACAACTCAACAATCTCTCACCATGTAAGTAACATGCTTCCATTTTAATTTTTCTGCCAAAATAGATCATTTCATATTCACCTACCTAATACTCAATTTGCTTACCCACATCCCTTTATTGCCTTCTTATATCATCTTCACAACTTACTTTCCTATCTATCATTGTGTCAACAGCAACCATATGCCTTCACCAAATCTTTAAACTAAAAAGTTGAGGCCCTGTCATCGATCCCTTTGCATACCCCTTGTTACTTCTTGCAACCAAAAGAGGTCTATTCATGTTTACACTTGGTTTTCTTTTAGCCTGCTAATCCATGGCAGCAAGAATTTTTATTTTCCGCAATAACCTTTATGCAACATCTTATCAACCACCTCCTTGAAATCTAGATATAGAATAGTCAATGGTTTATGCACGACACAAATTACTTTTTCAAAGAACTCCAATAAACTAATTAAACATCAAATCCTTTTCACGTAACTATGCCGACACTGTCTGATTACCTTGAACATGTTCTACGTGCCTGCTATAACTTCAATCATAATTTCAAACAGTTTCTTTCTGACTGATTGGCTTCTGCTTGGCTTCCAGTTTCCTGCATCGTCTTCCTTCCTTTTTGATATCCTTTTATGACTCCGAGATCGCACTTTGCCACGATGGAAGTTCTTTTAAAATACGGCCGTTCTTAAAACACAAGGAAATCCAACAGTCAATGTGTGCATCGCAAGGTCCCATGACAAATCAATTGAAAATTTGAATTAGCTGTGCAATCAGTTCTAGATAGATAGAATTCTGGGCACTGAACATGGTCAAGACGTCATTGAGATCATGGTGCTGATTATCCGAATATCTCACTGAAAGGACAGGAATTTGTCTTTCACAAGGACTTTCACAAGGCCTTTGATAAGGTCACACATGGTTGGCTCCTATGGAAGGTCAGATCGCACAGAATCCAAGGTGAACTATCCAATTACATTCAAATTTGGCTTGGGGAGAGGAGTCTAAAGGGAGCTGTTTTTTTTTAAATGGAGGCCTGAGACCAGAGGATTGCCACTAGAGTCGGTGCTGGGCCCATTGCTGTTCGTTATCTACGTTAACGATCTGGATGACAATGTTGTTTTTTTTTTTTAACTTCGTTTATTTTATTGCCACGTGTACCGAGAAACAGGCCGTTCGTTCCACCGAGTCCACGCGGACAGGCGATCAGCCGTACTGACACTATCCTACACACTGGGGACAATTTTTACTGAAGCCAATTACTCTACAAACCTGTACATCTTTGGAGCATGGGAGGAAACTGGAGCATCCGGAGAAAGCCCATGCAGTCACAGGAAGAACATACAAATACTGTATGGACAGCCCCTGTAGTCAGGATCTAACGTGGGTCTCTGGCTCTGCAAGGCAACAACTCACCCGCTGCGCCACTGTGCCACCCCAAATCTAGCTGTACAAATTGGTGGTGAGACTATAGGTGGAGTTCTGGTTGTCCAGCTGAAGGTTGGATGTCATAAGGCCATAAGGTCATAAGTGATAGGAGTAGAATTAGGCCATTCGGCCCATCAAGGCTAATCCGCCATTCAATCATGGCTGATCTATCTCTTCCTCCTAACCCCATTCTCCTGCCTTCTCCCCATAACCTCTGACACCTGTACGAATCAAGAATCCATCTATCTCTGCCTTAAAAATATCCACTGACAGCCTCCGCAACCTTCTGTGGCAAAGAATTCCACAGATTCACCTCCCTCTGTCTAAAGAGATGTCATCTGGATGGAAAGGGTGCAGAAGAGATTCACTAGGATATTACCCCAGCTTGCAGGGAGATGTTGGATAGGCTGGGACCTTTATCTTTGGAGCGTAGGAGGCAGAGCGATGACCTTATTAAGGGATACAAGATCATGAGGGGCATTGAGAAAGTGAATGCACACATATTTTTACTCCGGGTCGAGGATTCTAAAGGGCATAGGCTAAATGTGAGTATCAAAGTTTATTCCTTGCTCAAGTCTCCAGAGACGACTTGAATCCCAGCCCTCGTCTCAGAGGTAATACGTCTTTATACTTCTGGACAAAACGTCTTTACGCTCCTGGACAAGTGATTTCTAACTGGTGTCTATTAGCTGCAGTCTAACCACTAAGGATAGAAACCTGCACAGCCCGTCGACAGAGTGTGGTCTCGGGCCTTGATGTCCTTCCACTCACAAAGCCACTTGTGAATAATGTAGATATCCACCACAGCTGTGATTGCAAGACCTCTGCGGAAGATGAAGGGAAGCTGCTTCTGGGATTTACATCAAAATCATCCAAACATTGTGCTTTGAACAAAGACACACCCCCCCCCCCCCCCCCCCACACCCGCTTCCCTCCCTCCCTGCTCTCAGCGCCATTTTAGTAGGCAGAGTCTGTGTGCTAGACTGGGCAGTGTTCACAACTCTCTGTGATTTCTTCGTATATAAAATGGTTGGAAACAATTATTTTTGGTCAACTTCTTGGATAAGTTGATATTTATAACTATTTCTTGAAGAGATGCTGCTTTGTGATCTTTAAACTTTGGATGTTATTTTTTGAATATTTGCACTAGAGATCCACTCTGTATCAGGCCAATTGATCTTATTTAATGAACTGTTCTTCTTTGCTTTCTCTGTTAATTTTAATTTCACCTCCACGAGCTGTATCTCTTTTTGTTTTATTTTTAAAAGTCATGAGAGCAGAGATTAGGCATTTGCAAAATTCACATTAGGCAGGAAATGGTGTTGGGTAGACGGATGGGACTGAAGGCTGATAAATCCCCAGGGCCTGATGGTCTGCATCACAGGGTACTTAAGGAGGTGGCTCTAGAAATTGTGGACAAGGTAATCATTTGGTGATTTGGTGAAATGGTGATCATTTTCCAATCTTCTATAGATTCAGGATCAGTTCCTGTGGATTGGAGGGTAGCTAATGTTATCCCACTTTTTAAGAAAGGAGGGAGAGAGAAAACGGGAAATTATAGACCAGTTATTAGATTTACTATAAACCCACTGACTCGCACAGCTATCTGGACTACACTTCTTCCCACCCGGTCCCCTGCAAAAAGTCTATCCCCTACTCCCAATTCCTCCGTCTACGACGCATCTGCGCCCGGGATGAGGTGTTTCACACTAGGGCTTCCGAGATGTCCTCGTTCTTCAGGAAACGGGGCTTCCCCTCCTCCATTATAGATGAGGCTCTCACTAGGGTCTCTTCTACATCCCGCAGCTCCGCTCTTGCTCCCCCTCCCCCCACTCGCAACAAGGACAGAATCCCCCTCGTTCTCACCTTCCACCCCACCAGCCAGCGGATCCAACATATCATCCACCAACATTTCCGTCACCTACAATGGGACCCCACCACTGGCCATATCTCCCCATCCCCTCCCCTCTCTGCGTTCCGCAGAGACTGTTCCCTCCGTAACTCCCTGGTCCTCTCGTCCCTTCCTACCCAAACCACCCCAACCCCGGGCACTTTCCCCAGCAACCGCACGAGATGCAACACCTGTCCCTTTACCTCCCCCCTCAACTCCATCCAAGGACCCAAACAGTCTTTCCAGGTGAGACAAAGGTTCACCTGCACCTCCTCCAACCTCATCTATTGCATCCGCTGCTCTAGATGTCAACTTATTTACATCGGCGAAACCAAGCGCAGGCTCGCCGATCGCTTCGCTGAACACCTGCGCTCGGTCCGCATTAACCAAACTGATCTCCCGGTGGCCGAGCACTTCAACTCCCCCTCCCATTCCCAGTCTGACCTTTCTGTCATGGGCCTCCTCCAATGCCATAGTGAGGCCCACCGGAAATTGGAGGAACAGCACCTCATATTTCGCCTGGGCAGTTTGCAGCCCAGTGGTATGAACATCGACTTCTCCAACTTTAGATAGTTACTCTGTCCCTCCCGTCCCCTCCTCCTTCCCAGATCTCCCTCTATCTTCCTTTCTCCACCTATATCCTTCCTTTGTCCCGCCCCCCTGACATCAGTCTGAAGAAGGGTCTCGACCCGAAACGTCACCCACTCCTTCTCTCCCGAGATGCTGCCTGACCTGCTGAGTTACTCCAGCATTTTGTGAATAAGAGACTCTGTGTGTCTACCCGATCTATTCCTCTCATGATTTTATACACCTCTATAAGATAACCCCTCATCCTCCTATACTCCAAGGAATTGAGTCCTGGTCTGCCGCATAGCTCAGGCCCTCGAGTCCCAGCAACATCCTTGTAAATCTTCTCTGCACCCTTTCCAGCTTTCCATGACACTTTTAGGAAGGGTGATGTTTAAGGAAGATGATGTGCAGCTGCACTAGGAATTTCATTGTGTAGGAAGGAACTGCAGATGCTGGTTTAAATCAAAGATAGACACAAAATGCTGGAGTAACTCAGCGGGACAGGCAGCATCTCTGGCGAGAAGGAATGGGCGACATTTCTGGTCTCCCATTCCTTCTCGCCAGAGATGCTGCCCGTCCTGCTGAGTTACTCCAGCATTTTGTGTCTATCTAAGAATTTCATTGTTCTGTTGTCAGTAACTATGATAATTAAACGCTCTTGATTTTTGAGTTGAGTGCAGATAATTGGAATAATATTTCTTTATACTTACTGTATATTGCAATCTCTTGCAATAAGCAGTTTGACGACTTGAATAGCAGTATAAATCAGAGGACATCATTCTTTAAAGTTCAATAGCCAAGGAGATATGGGGATATTTCGGAGAAGTGGCAAGGCAGATTGAGATTTTTTTTTAAAGAGCCTAGGCTCTTTATAAATAAGAAAAACAGCGGACATATAAAAGAGCAGAGAGGTTGTGATAAAGCTTTAGAAAACACTGGCTTTAGCACAGCTGAAATATTGTGCATATTCCAGGGTTCCATCTTTTAATCAGAATCAGAATCAGAATTAAGAAAGGCATGTAGGCATTGGGGTGAATACAGAAATGATTTGTGAAAATAACTCCATGGATGAAGGACTGTGGTCCTGCGAACAGATTGAAGCACCCGGGGTGATTGGTTGGAACCGCAGAGATTGTGAGGAGACATTGAAACCATTTCCATTTCTGATTCAGAGAGTATTAGTTATAAGGAGAAGGACTAATATTAGTTATAAGGAAAGAATTGTTTTAGAACAGTGCAGCAAAAGAAAAGGACCTTCAGCCCACAATGCCAGTGTCGAATATACTCCCAAATTAAACTAATCTCTTCTGCCTGCATGTGATCCATATCTCCCCATTCCCTGCATATCCATGGGCTTTATCTAAATGTTTCTTAAATGTCAGGGTCATATCTGCTTCCACCACTACTCCTGAGGAATTTTCACCCTGGGAAAAGGCTCTGATTGTCTACCCTATCTATCTTTAGATTGTTAGAGGCTGAAGGGTTACCTGATAGAATTATATAAAATTAGATAAGAGTTGAAAATCATGTCAGAGTCTTTTTCCCAGGCTGGAAATGTCAAAAACTAGGTTGGGGCGGGGTGGGGGTGGTGGGGTGGGGGGGGGGGGAAAGGTTAAAGAAGATTTTGGAGGCACATTTTTGACAAGGAGAATGACATGTTTCTGGAATATTCTGCCAGGGGTAGTGATGGAAGCAGATACTATAGAAATATTTAGGAGGCTTTTACACAGATCCATGAACAGGCCAAGATAGGAGGGATATACACCATGCACAGGTGGTTGTGCAGTTTAAATTGGCATCATGGTTAGCACAGATATCGTGGGCCTAATGGCCTGTTCCTGTGCTGTACTGTGCCTTGTTCTCTGATGCATATAAGGAGAAATTAGTGCAGGAGATTGTTGAAACAGACTAGTTTTGGCGGAGGAGCGTGAGACAGAGGTGGAGAAGTAGAGAAAGTTATGTCCAGGCCATTGTCTGACACATGCTGCCTCAATAACACATAAGATACAAAGAGGTGCTTCAGAAAATTCCCTGCCCTGTCACTGTTACATGGCAAACACTTTCAGCTATTCAATCACAACCAGAACATATTTTTGTCCACCTGGGTACAATCCATTTGGGACCGATAAAGCAGTGGCCAAGGACCACGGAAGCAGAGGTACAATAGACAATAGACAATAGACAATAGGTGCAGGAGTAGGCCATTCAGCCCTTCGAGCCAGCACCGCCATTCAATGTGATCATGGCTGATCACTCTCAATCAGTACCCCGTTCCTGCCTTCTCCCCATACCCCCTCACTCCGCTATCCTTAAGAGCTCTATCCAGCTCTCTCTTGAAAGCATCCAACGAACTGGCCTCCACTGCCTTCTGAGGCAGAGAATTCCACACCTTCACCACTCTCTGACTGAAAAAGTTCTTCCTCATCTCCGTTCTAAATGGCCTACCCCTTATTCTTAAACTGTGGCCCCTTGTTCTGGACTCCCCCAACATTGGGAACATGTTTCCTGCCTCTAATGTGTCCAATCCCCTAATTATCTTATATGTTTCAGGGTTAGAAAATACACACCAGATGACTGAACAGGTTCCATGTGTGGATGCAGCACAAGCAAGTCCCAGAGACTTCCCTGAATCACTGCTTGTGATTTGAAAGCATTGCTTGCATTGCTGAAATGTCTATGAGAAACATAGAAGCATAGAAACAGAGAAAAATAGGTGCAAGAGTAGGCAATTCAGCCCCTCAAGCCAACACCACCGTTCAATATGATCATGGCTGATCAACTAAAATCAGTACCCCGTTCCTGCCTTTCCCCCATATCCCTTGATTCATTTAGCCCTAAGAGCTAAATCTAACTCTCGCTTGAAAACATCCAGTGCCTTCTGTGGCAGAGATTTCCACAGATTCACAACTCTTTGGGTGAAGAAGTTTTTCCTTATCTCAGTTCTAAATGGCCTACCCGTTATTCTTAAATTATGACCCCTGGTTCTGGACTCCCTCAACATCGAGAACATTTTTCCTGCATCTAGCCCGTCCAATCCTTTAAAGATTTTATAGTCACACTGTGTTGATCGATTCTATCTGACCTCCGCTTTCAACAATTCATAGAGGCTGTAGGAAGGTTTCGTAGATTGGAAAGGAAATGTACAAAATAATCTGTACAAAGTTTGTACAGACAGCACCCATAGTCAGGTGTCTGGCACAGTAAGGTAGTAAATCCATCACTGCGCCACTGTACCACCCTAAGGCTAGTTTCATCTCCCCTTCCTATTGACGGCATCTACCCATGACCTACACACTCTTCCCACCGGGCTCCTGCCCCCCCACTGACGCCCTCTCCCCTCCCATCACTCTTCCTATCATCCCTCTCCTATGTGTTTTCACTTTTCACCTTCCTATCTTCTCACATCCCCTCATCTGCAGGCTTTCATTGTCTCCGACAATCATCTCACAGATTCTATCATTATCTCCCCCTGCACCTTCTCCACCTGACTCTCTCAGTCAATCAATTAGGGCAGCACGGTGGCGCAGCAGTAGAGTTGCTGCCTTACAGTGCTTGCAGCGCCTGAGACCCGGGTTCAATCCCGATTACGGGTGCTGTCTGTAGGAGGTTTGTACGTTCTCCCTGTGACCGCATGGGTTTTCTCTGAGATCTTTGGCTTCCTCCCGCACTTCAAAGATGTACAGGTTTGTAGGTTCATTGGCTTGGTAGAAAAATATGTATATTGTCCCTAGTGTGTGTAGGATAGTAATTTGATTAACACAAGTCATTTTCAATATATTCCAGTACTGTACCAGTTCAGACATACGTACCACACACACACACACTGTACAGTGTTTACATTCCCAAACTAAATAGCCCACCAGACATTTTCAGAAAAGTGTTCACTGAAGGCAATTCTTTCAGATCCATTAAATATTGGAACTTTTACAATTATATACACAATGTGTGGGGATCGCTGGTCAGTACAGACTTGATGGGCCGAACAGCCTGTTTCCGGGCTGTATTTTTAAACTAAACTAAAATAAACTCTTACTCACCTAGAGGCACCTATCTCTTGCCAGTTATTGCCTCACCCCTCCCCATCTCCACTTTACACCAGCCCTCTCCACTTCTTCAATGCCCATTGAATTGGGTTCTTAATTCTGCAAGACATTGCCGTCTGAAACCTGCTCTTTTATAAACTGTTCTTTAGCCTCCAAAACCCCACCCTTTTCTCCTGGTATGTGCACCACCCTCACTCAACCTCCTTTCCAGTTCCTCCTGCAATATTTCACCCATGGACAGCCTTGGCCACGAGGAAGATAACAGCTTCAGAAGTAGAAACAGATGCAGGCCTTTCAACTCCTCAAACTTGCTGCGGCGTTCAATAGGATTACGTTTGATAAGAATGAGCTCTTGTTGTGGTTCCCTGATCCTCGAAATTAAGACAGGCGACATGGAGAATTCTTCGAGAAGTTAAAAGCCTTTATTTGCAAACAACGGCTGGAACAATCAGGAAGCCAACCACCTGACTGCCCACTTAGTACATCGGGCAGTCTATGTTTATAGGATTATTCCAAACCTTATCTTCTTTACATTACCTCATACCCACACTCCTTTCTTCAGTCATTCATTTCTTTGCAGTCACCCATCTGTCCCGCCACCATTAAATCCCATTCAGTAATTTATCCTTATCTCAATGTTCACATCCCTTCATACTTCGCCTCCCTTATTTCCCTGCTAGTCCATCCCTCACATCCATTCGTCACCCCAAGGCCTATGTCTTTCTTTATCTGCCACCATTATCTTTCATCCAAATGTAACAAGGTTACAGACAGTTGCAATGCACTAAAGTATAAAGAATGCCTACGCTGTTAAATTTAAATGGCTAATAATGATTACAGCAGTTACAATGTAACAAACTAATATACAAAATACAACACTCTCAACTACACTCCCTTGCCCAATCTTCAGAAAATATAAGTGTCTATTGATCTCAGCATTAAATATTTAAAGCCTTCGCATCTATAGCTCTCTGAGGTGAGGAATGCAAAGATTCCTGATATAGTCCAAAGATGTACAGGTATGTAGGTTAATTGGCAGGGTAAATGTAAAAAATTGTCCCTAGTGGGTGTAGGATAGTGTTAATGTACGGGGATCGCTGGGCGGCACGGACTTGGAGGGCCGAAAAGGCCTGTTTCCGGCTGTATATATATGATATGATATGATGATATGATATGATATGATATGATATGATATGATAGATTTGAAGATTCACGAGAGATTTCTGTGTGATGTCTATTGATGTTGGATGGTTGGCATGGATTCAATGGCCCGTTTCCCCATTGCATGACTCTATTTCTCTCTTGCACATACTAAATCTTTTCTTAGGAATTCCCATACGATTGATCGAACATGGCTTACTTCCACTTCATTTTTACGAGCTGTGAATTGACTAATGAGGACAATGTGGGAACCACCAACTCCTCCACTGATGGGTCAGGTGGTGCCAGGCAGGACAAGCAGTTGGGGAATTGCCGCTGTTGTTACGTATTGGTGTGAGTGGTTATGCAATCTCACACCTTCTCTGGAATCACATTCCAAAGACTTGATCACAACTCTCCGTTGGAGAGAGAGTAAGGAGGACCATCGGAGAGGGCCGTAGGAGAGAAAGGACATCGGAGATATAAGAAAATAACTGCAGATGCTGGTACAAATCGATTTATTCACAAAATGCTGGAGTAACTCAGCAGGTCAGGCAGCATCTCGGGAGAGAAGGAATGGGTGACGTTTCGGGTCGAGACCCTTCTTCAGACTGATGTCGGGGGTGGGACAAAGGAAGGATATAGGTGGAGACAGGAAGATAGAGGGAGATCTGGGAAGGAGGAGGGGAAGGGAGGGACAGAGGAGCTATCTGAAGTTGGAGAAGTCGACGTTCATACCACCGGGCCGCAAACTGCCCAGGCGAAATATGAGGTGCTGCTCCTCCAATTTCCGGCGGGCCTCACTATGGCACTATGGCACTGGAGGAGGCCCATGACAGAGAGGTCAGACTGGGAATGGGAGGGGGAGTTAAAGTGCTGGGCCACCGGGAGATCAGTTGCATTAATGCGGACCGAGCTGCCCGGCGGGGAGGCGCTGAGAACGAAGGGGGGACTCGCAACGGGATGCCAAGAATGATGGGGAACCCGGTGGAGAGGCCACTGAGAACAAAGTGCGGGGTGGGGGGAGGGGGGGGATGTAGAGCTGTAGCCAGGCACGGCAGCAGGCTGTAGATAACACTGTTCGGTTTTGAGGATTTGAGTGTAGGAGCAAAAAGGTCCCTCTGCAGTTGTACAGGGCTCTGGTGAGACCACATCTGGAGTATCGTATGCAGTTTTCGTCTCCTAATTTGAGGAAGGACATCCTTGCTATTGAGGCAGTGCAGCGTAGGTTCACGAGATTAATCCCTGGGATGGTGGGACTGTCGCATTAGGAAAGATTGGAAAGACTGGGCTTGTATTCACTGGAGTTTAGAAGGGTGCGAGGGGATCTTATAGAGACATATAAAATTATAAAAAGGGCTAGACAAGCTAGATGCAAGAAAAATGTTCCCAATGTTGGGGGAGTCCAGAACCATGGGCCACAGTCTAAGAATAAAGGGGAGGCCATTTAAAACTGAGATGAGAAAACACTTTTTCACCCAGAGTTGTGAATTTGTGGAATTCTCTGCCACAGAAGGGAGTGGAGGCCAATTCACTGGATGAATTTAATAGAGAGTTAGATAGAGCTCTAGGGGCTAGTGGAATCAAGGGATATGGGGAGCAGGCAGGCATGGGTTACTGATTGTGGATGATCAGCCATGATCACAATAAATGGCGGTGCTGGCTCGAAGGGCCAAATGACCTCCTCATGCACCTATTTTGTACAGTACTATTGTAACTTTGTCGGCACCAGACACGTGGCGACACTCGTGTACTGCCAAAGTGAGGTCTGTTATATGATTTTACCGATACGGTGCATACAGAAAGTATTTAGGCCCCTTCACTTTTTCCACATTTTGTTACGTTACAGCCTTATTTTAAAATGGATTACATTCTTTTTTTTTAATCATCAATCTACACACAATATCCCATAATAAAAAAGCGAAAAAAAGTGTTTAGAAATTTTTGCAAAGTAATTAAAAAGAAATAACTGAAATATCACATTTACATAAGTATTCAGACGTTTTACTCAGTAATTTGTTGAAGCACCTTTGGCAGCGATATCAGCCTCAAGTCTTCTTGGGTATGATGCTACAAGCTTGGCACACAATACAATACAATACAATATATAACAATACAATATATCTTTATTGTCATTGTACAGGAGTACAACGAGATTGGGAATGTGCCTCCCATACGATGCAATAAATGAATTAGCTAGTCAGTATTAATTTAAACAACCCAATGAAACAAATTGTAACAGTTTTAAAACAGAATAAAGTGCAAGTAGATCTGTGCCGGTTCACTGTGCGATGTGACCATCCGGCTCAACAGGACCGGTTCATAGCAGCTATGGCCCTGGGGATGAAGCTGTTCCTGAGTCTGGAGGTGCGGGCGTGGAAGGCCTTGTATCGTCTGCCCGATGGTAGAAGTTCGAACAGACTGTTGCAGGGGTGTGAAGAGTCTTTGTGAAGACCTGAAGAAATGGATGAATCTTCCAATTACATTGATAGGGAGAGTTAACTGTATTAAGATGAATATTTTTCCAAGGATACAGTATTTATTTTCAACACTGCCTATACCTTTGCCAAATAAATTTTTCCAAGAATTGAACAAAACTGTGAGGAATTTTCTTTGGAAAGGTAAAATGCCAAGAGTGTCTCTGGAAAAATTAACATGGAAATTTGAATTAGGTGGATTGCAATTACCAAATTTTAAAAATTACTACCTGGCAGCGCAAATGAGTTTTATTTCATCCTTTTATCAAGAGGGTGGGAAAACAGCATGGGTTAAAATTGAAATGGATAAAATAAAAGAGTCTTGTCCAGAAGAATTTATATATAAATGGGAAGCGAAGATATTAGTTAAGGATAAAGAGTCACCCTTGCTAAAACATTTAATTAACACATTGTTGAAAATAGTTAAAGTTAAGGATAAAAGATTTTTTTTAACAGCTAAAACTCCATTAGTAAAAAATGGATTACTGCCGTTTGCTTGGAATAATCAAATACTACAACTCTGGGAACAGAAGGGTATTAAAAATATAGGAGATTGCTATGAAGGGAATATCTTTTTGACATTTTCTCAATTGAGAAATAAATATCAAATTCCAGGGAATAGTATTTTTTTCTATTATCAATTACAATCTTTTTTAAGGGAAAAGTTAGGAAATTCAATGTCTCTATTTCAGATTAAAGGAATCGAATCCTTGATTCAGGGTAAGGGAATTAAAAAAATTATATCATCAATGTATAAACTACTACAGATAGCTAGTCCAAAGATAGGAATTAATAAAGCAAGACAAAGATGGGAAACAGATCTTAATATTATTATTGATGAACCAAGTTGGGAAAGACTGGGTCTAGATATTATGAAAAATACTATTAATGTGAGGTATAGCTTAGTACAGTATAATTTTTTGCAGCAACTATATTTAACCCCGGAAAAATTAAATAAATTTAGACTAAACTTAACTGAAAGGTGTTTTAGATGCAACCAAGACGTGGGCACTTTTATACACTCTACATGGGCATGTCAGAAGGTAATTCCTTTTTGGCAAGACCTAAAAAAGTTCTTAGATCAATTGATGAATAAGATCATACCAATGGATTCAAGGTTGTTTTTGCTAGGAGATACAAAAGGAATAACACCAAAGCTAAGTTTTGATAAACATCAGGAAAGATTTCTCAAAATATCATTAGCAGTAGCAAAAAAATGTGTCGCGGTTACATGGAAAGAACAAAATGAAATAAGATTCGAAAGATGGCATGCAGAAATGCGGAGTTGTATCCCATTAGAAAAAGCAACGTATAATCTGAGAAATGGATATGACTTCTTTTTGAAGGTGTGGAACCCATTCATGGCAAAGTTAGGATTAAGAATAGGAAGTATTTAAACTCAAGATTGCTTTGTTACCTAGCAAGAATTTAAAAAGAAATTACTCGGAAGTGACCCCCTCGGGACTCCATGTTTCTTTCTTTCTTTCTTTCTTCTGCTTTTTCTTTTTCCTTCTTTTTAACTGAGGGGTGGGGGGAGGGGAGAAAATACAGAACAATACGTGTATAATCGAAGTTATAGTTAGTGACTATTGTTTACTATTGTTTACTATGGAATGTATAATGTATAACGTATGAGTTCTGTTAAAACTTAAATAAAATATTTTTTTAAAAAAGAGTCTTTGTGAATGCTGGTGGCTTTTCTGAGGCATCGTGTGTTGTGGATGCCCTCCAAGGCTGGCAGCTATGTTCCGATGGTCCTCTGAACTCTATGGACTATCCGCTAAAGAGCTTTCTTCTCTGCCTCCGTGCAGCTGAGATACCACACAGTGATGCCATGTGTTAGAAAGCTCTATATGGTGCAGCGGTAGAATGTCATCAGCAGCTGTTGGGGTAGACCAGACTTTTTCAGTGTTCTTAGGTAGAACAGTCGTTGCTGTGCCTTCTTGACCAGCGCAGCAGTGTTATTGGACCATGTTAGGTTCTCCGAAATGTGAGTGCCCAGAAACTTGAAGCTGGACACTCTCTCCACACTGTCCCCATTGATAAAGATCGGGGCGTATTCCCCGTTGTGTGACCTACAGACATACGGACACCTGTATTTGGATAAATACTCCCATTCCTCTCTGCAGATCCCTTCAAGCTCTGTCAGGTTGGATGGGGAGCGTCGAAGCACAACTATTTTCAGGTCCCTCCAGAGATGTTTGATCGGGTTCATGTCCGAGCTCTGGCTTGGCCACTCAAGGACATTCACAGACTTGACACGTAGCCACTCCTGCGTTGTCTTGGCTGTGTGCTTAGGGTCATTGTCCTGTTGGAAGGTGAACCTCCGCCCCAGTCTGAGGTCCAGAACACTCTGGAGCAGGTTTGCATCAAGGATCTCTCTGTACTTTGCTCCGTTCATCTTTCCCTCGATCCTGACTAGTCTCCCAGTTCCTGCCACTGAAAAACATCCCCACAGCGTGATGCTGCCACCAACATGCTTCACCGTAGGTATGGTATTGGCCAGGTGATGAATGCCACTTGGCATTCAGGCCAAAGAATTCAATCTTGGTTTCATCAGACCAGAGAATCTTGTTTCTCATGGTCTGAGAGAACTTTAGGTGCCTTTTGGCAAACTCCAAGCGGGCTGTCATGTGCCTTTTACTGAGGAGTGGCTTCCGTATGGCCACTCTACCATAAAGGCCTGGAGGAGTGCTGCAGATAGAGTTGGCCTTATGTAAGGTTCTCCCATCTCCACAGAGGGACTCTGGAGCTCTGTCAGAGTGACCATTGGGTTCTTGGCCACTTCCCTGACCAAGGCCCTTCTCCCCCGATTGCTCAGTTTGGCCGGGCGGCCAGCTCTATGAAGAGTCCTGGTGGTTCCAAAGTTCTTCCATTTAAGAATGACGGAGGCCACTGTGCTCTTCGGGACCTGCAATGCTGCAGAAATTGTTTTATACCCTTCCCCGGATCCATGTCTCAACATAATCCTGTCTTGGATGTCTACGGACAATCCCTTCGACTTCATGGCTTAGTTTTTGCTTTGACATGCACTGTCATCTGTGGTACCTTATATAGGCAGGTGTGTGCCTTTCCAAATCATGTCCAATCAATTTAATTTACCACTCGTGGTCTCCAATCAAGTTGCAGAAACATCTCAAGGATAATCAATGGAAACAGGATGAACATAAGCTCAATTTTGAGTGTCATAGCAAAGGGTCTGAATACTTATGTGAATGTGATATTTCAGTTATTTCTTTTTAATTACTTTGCAAAAATTTCTCAACACCTGTTTTTGCTTCTTCATTCTGGGGTATTGTGTGTAGATTGATGCTTAAAAAAATGAACTTAATCCATTTTAAAATAGGGCTATAACGTACCAAAATGTGGAAAAAGTGAAGGGATCTGAATACTTTCTGAATGCACTGTATGTTGAAAACAAAGCATTTCACTGCACCCAAGTACATGTGACAATAAAGTGTTATTCGTTCATTAATTCATACACAGGTATCCCCTTGTAGTACTGTCCAATATGACATTAATATAACATCTTATCTGCTCCCTCAGATGAATGCAACGTATCCCTCGGTGATATTTTAGATAATGGTGTAGGGTTTCTTACCCATTGTCTTGCTTATACTGTTACCTGAATTACATTATTAAAACACGCTCTCTAGTTTATTGTGTAGGAAGGAAATGCTGATGCCGGATTGAACCGAAGATAGACGATAAAAGCTGTAGTAACTCAGCAGGTCAGGCAGCATCTCTGGAGAAAAGGAATAGACGATGATTCGGGTTGAGACCCTGCTTTAGACTGAGAGTCAGTAACTTTCCCCTGATGCTCAGTCTAACGAAGGGTCTCAACCCGAAACATCACCTATTTATTTTCTCTAGAGATACTGCCTGACCCTTTGAGTTACTCCAACTTTTTATTTCTATCTTTATCTGGTTTATTACTGTTTGAGGAAACTTCTGTACAAATTTGTTGCCTTCTTTCCTGCAAAGCAAAGTAACCAGGTTTCAAGTATAGGCTGAGATATCCCGGAGATAGTGAAAGGTGTCATATCATTGTGAACTCTTTCTTTCTGCACTAATCGGTAATTCCAAAAGCAATCCTGGTGGGGAAGGAAACAGAATTCAAAATGCATCATGTCTGTCACTTTCACTTTGGTCTGATGGCTAATTTTTGCTGTGCATCTCCAGCTATCTCCTAACATGTGCTCCATCCGTAAATGAGTGCAGTGGATTCAATGGAAATAATTTCAATTTAGGATATTTCATATTGTATTTATTTGGCAGCAGAACTGCTGTGCGTCATTCAAGAACACAAAACAATCCTTTGTTGAAAGCATGCTTTCCCTCGGAGCCCATTATGTTTATGGAAAATGCTGGATACGAGGTGATAGAATTGGTTCTGATTCAATTTTATTTACTCTTTGATAAGATCAGTGGCCTGATACACGCTGCTTGCGAGCTGTCGAGATAAATTATGCACCGCACTCAAGACATGTATCTCCAATGTAATTCAGTCAGAGGATAGACATCGCATTTATTGCCCGTCTTCAATTATCCAGGGCTGAGTAACTTCCCCAGCAGGTTAGGGACCATCGCATGGTTGTGGGTTTGGAGTGTGGACTGAGAAAGAGAGTCAAACTTTCCTTCCCCTGAAGGACATTGGACAACTACTTGGATTTTTGCGACAATCCAAATCTGTGTTCAAATCTTTCTCCAGACCATTAAGGTGATTAAAGAGTGGCATTTTAGTTGACAGGCCTGAAGACAGGCCTCGACCCGAAATGTCACCTGTTCCTTTTCCCCAGAGATTTTGCCTGACACGCTGAGTTACTCCAGCTTTTTTTAGTGTCTGTCTTACATTTTGGTTGACACTTCATTGTAGCACTGAGGGACTGCTGTACTGTCAAAAGCGCCAACATTTTGGATGGGTTGTTAAAAATGTGGCATCAATCTGACGATGCTTCAGCTCAGCACTACATGCATGCAGAATAGAAAAAAAGAGTTCAAAATGGACAGAGCAAAATGATCCCATGACCAACTTAGCCTTACTGTTCTGTCACTTGGACAATTCAACACCTAGCGGGACAAGACTCCAGAAACATTCTCACCTTCGGCGATGGTGGGCCTTGGTGTGTGAGAGCTAAAGGCTAAAGATATTTGCAACACCTGTTGAGTCAGAAGTGCTGAGCAGGCGATCCATATCTGCTTCCTCCGGAGATCCTCATCATCACCGATCCCAATTTTCAGACAATTGTACTCACTCCTTGTGAGATCAAGAAATGAGTGAGGACACTGGATACATTGAAGACTCCAGGAGCAGACAGCATCCCAGTGGCAGTTGTCCTGATCTGTGCTCCCGACATGGCTATGCCTCCAGCTGAGCTACTGTGCTGTGTTGCAACACTGACTTCTACCCAGAAATTTAGAACATTTCCCTGGTCCAAAAACACAGGGCAAATTGCATCTGGATAATTGTTACCCAATAGTCTAGCACTCCTCCTGAGTTATGAACCCTCAACATGGCCAACCCCTATATATATAAAAGAGTGTTTGGGAGATTGACGTGATTTTACCCCTCTAAACCTTTAGTGGAATATTAAACCATGGAACCGGTACATGGATAGGTCCAGGTACATGGAACAGGTATAGGTTAGACAGGTACATCGATAGGACTGATTTGGAGGGATACGGGCCAAATGCTGGCAGGTGGTACTGGTGTAGCTGGGACATGTTGGCCGGTGTGGGCAAGTTGGGCCGAAGGGCCTGTTTCCACACTGTATCACTCTATGACTTTATGACAGTACAACACAGGGACACGCCCTTTGGCTCACAATGTTTGTGCCAAACAAGGCCCTTTCTTAAACTAATCTCCTCTGCCTGCCTATGATCTATATTTCCCCTTTCCCTGCATATTCTTGTGTCCATCTAAAAGCTCCTTGAATGTCACTACCGTATCTGTTTCCACCATTGCCCCTGGTAGTGTGGGTTCCAAACACCCTTCACATCCCGTGTAAAAAACTTGCCCTGCACATTGCCTTTAAACTCTCCCCCTATGACCTTAAAACTACGCCCTTTAGTGTTTAACATTTTAACCCAGGGAAAAAGGTTCTGGCCATCCACCCTTTCTATCCCTCTCATCATTTTATAAGCTAGTTAGAAAAAAAACAATTACCGTATGTGTGATAGCCCAGTGGTTGGTGTGGAAAGGTGGGAAGCTACTGATCGTGAGCTCAAAGTCACCTTGTAGGTTTTTGAATTAAAAGTATAATATGTGGTTTAATAGCCAGATACTTATAAATATGAGAAAAGGTCTCACGAATGGTTAATTAAGACATCTTCCACCTACAGATCTAGGATGAGTCAATGAGTGGGAAATAGTTTTTCATAATTGCCAAAGAAAGGAAATCAGTGTGCCTTTTCTCTGGATCCAATGGCAAACTAAAGTGAGTGGAGAGTGATCCTCAAAGAGGCTTCAGACCCCTGATAAGCAAGGTCAGAGGCTGCTTCGGACAAATAGCCTGGACACAAGCTTTGCCACAGGAAGGCCATGCCTGGCACATTAGCACCCCAGTGCCAGCAAGGCCGGGATTTACTCCATGTCCCTAATTGCACCTGAGAAGGTGGTGGTGAGCCACCTTGGATGCTGGAATCCTTCTGGTCAATGCACATCCAGAAGGTCATGGGCAGCAATGATGAAGAGGATATGTGTCTAATCATCTACTCTCCCACCCCACCATGCAGATGACCCCCATTACAGGGGAGTTGCCTTGCTTGATAAAGGCCCCCTATACAATTGTCCCTGATGTGAAGCCACATCATCTGTGCATGCAACAAAAAACATGACATAAATATATATATAATTTGTGTTTATTTAGTTTAGTTTTCTCGTTTAGAGATACAGTGCAGAAACAGGCTCTTCGGCCCACTGAGTCCGCACCGACCAGCAATCCACGCATACTAACACTATCCTTCACACTAGGGACAATTTACAATTTTACCAAAGCCAATTTGATCTACAAACCTGTATGTCTTTGGAGTGTGGGAGGAAACTGAAGAACCTGGAGAAAACCCACGCAGGTCACGGGGAGAACGTACAAACTCCATAAAGACAGCACCCGTAGTCAGGATCGAACCTGGGTCTCCGGCGCTGTAAGGCAGCAACTCTATTGTGATTATTTATTTCCTTTGTTTTTCACATAAATTCCATGAGAGTGAATTATATTTCGGCATTTCAAATTATTTGCGAGTGATTTGTGAATTCTGGAAGGGAGAATTTCTGTTACCCATATGACTGTAATGAAGGAGTCAGGTACTTTTTGCATTCCTTGTATACAATACAATATATCTTTATTGTCATTGTACAGGGGTACAACGAGATTGGGAATGCGACTTCCATACGATGCAATAAATGAATTAGCTAATCAGTGTAAATTTAGACAACCCAGTGAAACAAAATTAGAAACAGTTTTACATGTGTACATACTTGGACAATAAACATTCATTATTCATTCATTCATTCATTCATTCATTCATTCATTCATTCATTCATTCATTCATTCATTCATTCATTCATTCCTTCACCCCA
The DNA here is from genome assembly GCF_053455715.1 of Rhinoraja longicauda. Taxonomy (NCBI): domain Eukaryota; kingdom Metazoa; phylum Chordata; class Chondrichthyes; order Rajiformes; family Arhynchobatidae; genus Rhinoraja; species Rhinoraja longicauda. Next base: position 49,915,437 of record NC_135961.1, on the reverse strand, counting down.
ACAATGGACTGAGGTCACTCACTAATTCTATAGAAATCCCTGGTGCACACCAATCTATGTACGAAAACTGCAGCTTTGTACAAGGCTAGTCTATTTTGGATTTATTGAATCCTAATCGAATGATCACAGTTGAACTGTGAAAAAAAAAAACGACTTCCTTATTTCTGTCTCTGTAGCAAAAGCCATTACAAATGAAAGTCTTTTATTTTCTGTGAAACATCTCTCTGAACTGCAGGATAAGGCATCATCTCATGCTGGTGTACGGGGCAGCCTGTTTGTCTGATTGTACAATATTGAGGGTCGTTAAAGTTTCCAGCCTGCCAGCAGCTAAGGGTACTTGAGCCATAGATTAACGATTACCATTCTCACCCTGCAAATGTTAATCTTATCAGTGTTTACCCAATAAACCAGTTTGACAATTTATTTATTTATTGAGTGTACCAGTTTCAGTCAATCTAAATGTCATACAGTTTCACAAGCTGTCCTATTAAAAGGGCCCTGCCTTCATAAACGACAGAAATATTCAACAAGCCTTTCAACGCTAATAAGACGACACAAGTCACCTCAAAACATAAGAGCCATGGAATCATATGGCTCGGAAACAGGCCCTTTGGCCCATCATGTCCATGCCAACTAGCAATCATCTTCTTATTCTAATCCCAATGACCAGAAGATGGAGACAAAATGCTGGAGTAACTCAGCGGGACAGGCAGCATCTCTGGAGAGAAGGAATAGGTGATGTTTCGGGTCAGGACCCTTCTTCAGACCCAATTACCAGAACTCAGTTCAGAGCTGACTATGTCTAGGCAAATCAAGAACTCGTCTCAATACTTAATAAATGTCTGTGAGTTTCTGCTACCACCATGCCCTCTGGTGCTTGTTCCAGATGCCAACCAATTTTTTCATGAAATGCATCCTCCCCATATCTCCTCTCAACCAGCTTAACCAAAAGCTTCATAGTACATTCCTCCAGATTCAGAAACGGCTTATTTCCCGCTGTCGTCAGACTACTGGTGGAGATCCAGGACAGAAAGCTTGGTATGGGAATGGGAAGGAGAGATAAAATGGTTAGCAATCCAGTATGGGATCCAGTAGGCCTTGGCAGACCAAGAGAAAATGTTCAGCGAAATGGTTGCCAAGTCTGCGCTTGGTCTCGCCGACATACAGGAGGCAACTTCTGGAACACTAGATGCAGTAGATCCAATGGGTAGGTACATGGATTCGAAAAGTTTAATGGAATATCGGTCAAAATGTAGGCAAATTAATCTAGCTTAGATACAGTGCATTCAGAAAGTATTCAGACCCCTTCACCTTTTCCACATTTTGGTATGTTACTGGCTTATTTTTAAATGGATTAAATTCTTTTTTTTTAATCATCAACCTACACACAATAATAAAAAAAGCAAAAACAGGTGTTTAGAAATTTTTGCAAAGTATTTTAAAAAAAACTGAAATATCACATTTACATAAGTATTCAGACCCTTTGCTCAGACACTCAAACTTGAGCTTATGTTCATCCTGTTTCCATTGATTATCCTTGAGATGTTTCTACAACTTGATTGGAGTCCACCAGTGGTAAATTAAATTGATTGGAAATGATTTGGAAAGGCACACACCTGTCTATATAAGGTACCACAGCTAACAGTGCATGTCAAAGGAAAAACCAAGTTATGAAGTCGAAGGAATTATCCTGGGGTGACGGAGGAACTGAAGGAGATTCACATTAGGCAGGAATTGGTATTGGGTGGACTGATGGGACTGAAAGCTGATAAATCCCCAGGGCCTGATGGTCTGCATCCCAGGGTCTGCATCCAGCCCCAAGGAGGTGGCTCTAGAAATTATGGACGCATTGGTGATCATTTTCCAGTGTTCCAGTGTTCTATAGATTCAGGATCAGTTCCTGTGGATTGGAGGGTAGCTAATGTTATCCCACTTTTTAAGAAAGGAGGGAGAGAGAAAATGGGAAATTATAGACCAGTTAGTCTTACATCAGTGGTGGGGAAGATGCTGGAGTCGATTATAAAAGACGAAATTGCGGAGCATTTGGATAGCAGTAACAGGATCGTTCCGAGCCAGCATGGATTTACGAAGGGGAAATCATGCTTGACTAATCTACTGGAATTTTTTGAGGATGTAACTAGGAAAATTGACAGGGGAGAGCCGGTGGATGTGGTGTACCTCGACTTTCAGAAAGCCTTCGACAAGGTCCCACATAGGAGATTAGAGGGCAAAATAAGAGCACATGGTATTGGGGGTAGGGTACTGACATGGATAGAAAATTGGTTGACAGACAGAAAGCAAAGAGTGGGGATAAATGGGTCCCTTTCAGAATGGCAGGCAGTGACTAGTGGGGTACTGCAAGGCTCAGTGCTGGGACCGCAGCTATTTACAATATACATTAATGACTGATGAAGGATTAAAAGTAACATTAGCAAATTTGCAGATGATACAATGCTGGGTGGTAATGTGAGCTTTGAGGAAGATGCTATGAGTTTGCAGGGTGACTTGGACAGGTTATGTGAGTGGGCGGATGCATGGCAGATGCAGTTTAATGTGGATAAGTGTGAGGTTATCCACTTTGGTGGTAAGAATAAGAAGGCAGATTATTATCTGAATGGTGTCAAGTTAGGAAAAGGGGATGTACAATGAGATCTTGGTGTCCTAGTGCATCAGTCACTGAAAGGAAGCATGCAGGTACAGCAGGCAGTGAAGAAAGCCAATGGAATGTTGGCCTTCATAACAAGAGGAGTTGAGTACAAGAGCAAAGAGGTCCTTCTGCAGTTGTACAGGGCCCTAGTGAGACCACACCTGGAGCACTGTGTGCAGTTTTGGTCTCCAAATTTGAGAATGATTAGCCATGATCACATTGAATGGTGGTGCTGGCTCGAAGGGCTGAATGGTGTTTTAAGAGTCTTTCAGATAGACATGTGGATATTCAACAAATGGAGGAATATGGATCGCATGCAGACAGAGGAATCTGTTTAATTTGACATCATGTTTTGCTAGGCAATGTGGGCTAAAGGGCCTGTTCATGTGCTTTACTGTTGTTCTGTGCTCTGTTCTATGCTCTGTGTTTTGCAAGTCTGAGACTCCCCTTCAAATGCCCAAGTCTGCCAACTGCATTAGACTATTAACCTTCTGACAGATATCCAATGCTGGACTCCTGCACCTCACCCTTACACAGATCTACCTGCCTCCAATCACTAGGTGAGGTCCAATATGGAATCGGAGACCCTATTCTTTTCAACGCGGAGGAATGTATGCAGGGTACCTCAGTGTGTATTTGTTTATCTTCAACTCTTTTCATTCATTTTGTTTACTGAAAAATATTTTAATGGACTATGGGCTTGCAAATTTTTCATTTTTACTTTTTCTTTTAGATTTGTCACTGGCTTGATTTAATTTTAATAGTTTCCGAACATTATACAATGATTTTGATAGGTTTGACTGTCAGTTCAGCCAGGGGGTGTTGTTCAGGTGACCGTCACCATTTTTGAAGCCATGTTGTAGGTGGGATAGCGTTGTGCACTCACCCGAACACCTCCACTCAATTGTTTCAATTATTGGAGGCCCTGACACCAAGTGACGGTTCAGCACCGAGGTATGTGTGGTCTGGAGTTTAAGCCAGTGACAGATCGACAAAGGGTAAGTCCAGACTTACCATCTAAGTCAAGTTAGGAAGTTAGTTAGTTTGGTGTCAAGTTAGGAAGAATGGTGTCAAGTTAGGAAGAGGGGATGTTCAACGAGATCTGGGTGTCCTAGTGCATCAGTCACTGAAAGGAAGCATGCAGGTACAGCAGGCAGTGAAGAAAGCCAATGGAATGTTGGCCTTCGTAACAAGAGGAGTTGAGTATAGGAGCAAAGAGGTCCTTCTACAGTTGTACCGGGCCCTGGTGAGACCGCACCTGGAGTACTGTGTGCAGTTTTGGTCTCCAAATTTGAGGAAGGATATTCTTGCTATTGAGGGCGTGCAGCGTAGGTTCACTAGGTTGATTCCCGGAATGGCGGGACTGTCGTATGTTGAAAGGCTGGAGCAATTAGGCTTGTATACACTGGAATTTAGAAGGATGAGGGGGGATCTTATTGAAACGTATAAGATAATTAGGGGATTGGACACATTAGAGGCAGGAAACATGTTCCCAATGTTGGGGGAGTCCAGAACAAGGGGCCACAGTTTAAGAATAAGGGGTAGGCCATTTAGAACGGAGATGAGGAAGAACTTTTTCAGTCAGAGAGTGGTGAAGGTGTAGAATTCTCTGCCTCAGAAGGCATTGGAGGCCAGTTCGTTGGATGCTTTCAAGAGAGAGCTGGATAGAGCTCTTAAGGATAGCAGAGTGAGGGGGTATGGGGAGAAGGCAGGAACGGGTACTGATTGAGAGTGATCAGCCATGATCGCATTGAATGGCGGTGCTGGCTCGAAGGGCTGAATGGCCTACTCCTGCACCTATTGTCTATTGTCTATTGTCTATTGTCTAAGTCCATAGCAATCAAATTCTGGCCCAATAACACCGTCAACAACAGTGTTTTAGCGACATTGTACAAATCTATTGAGTCTGTGAAGCGAGAGGAAGGAATGTGGGGGGAGGGGGGAGGGGAAGGGGAGAAATATGTAATAGGGTAAATTGTGAACCAACATCTGCAGTATCTTGTTTCCACAGTCATTTACTTCACTATCAAATCTCCTCAAGGGGTGCGTACTTTGAAGAAGTTCTCCTCCTCTCTCAGGGGGGAGTTCTGTGGGACCCTTTCTCACTGCTCCCCCTCTGTGATTCTGGCTGCTCATCTGCTCTTCAACCATGTGCTGCTCTATCACCTGGACTCGCTACCACAGCCACGTGTGTTCCCTCAACTCTTGCCTGTGCCGCCATTTTGTGCCAGGTGGCTTCCCGCTCCGGTTCCAGATCTCTCAGTTTGGAGCTATTTCTCCCCTTCTGCTCATCTTCCACCTACATTTCTTCCTCTAACTCCACAATTTGCAAACCCTTCAATCCTTCTGCATCAGCCCTTCTGTCTCTTCATCTCTGGCCTTTGTTCAACCATCTGATATCAAAAAAGCCTCCTTACCTGTGTCGGCCTAATACCTGCCCCTCTTTGCCCTGCTCCTCCTCTCCTCCAGCTTTCTCTCCCCCCAATAACCAGTCTGCAGAAGGGTCCTGACTAGAAACGCCACCTATCTGTGTTCTCCAGAGATGCTGCCTGATCTGCTGAACTACTTCTGCAAACTGTGTTTTCTTTTGTAAATCTGCAGTTCCTTTAGTTTTTTCTACGTTTTCTCATTTATCGGGTTTTTTCTAAAGATCCAACCCATTGCCAATATGGCTCATAATTGGGCCATAACATTAATAACAGATCGAAGTGGTCAGATTAGCTTTGAAATAGTGAATAAAAATATTAACGAGATAGAAATTGGATCTTATAATGCCGCTTTTCTTAAAGACACAGTGGCACAGCTGGTAGAGCCACTTCCTCAAAGCTCCAGGGACCCAAGGCTCTCTGTACATTTGCACATTCTCCCTGTAATCAAGTGGGTTTCCTTCGGGTGCTCCAGTTTCCTCCAACATTTCAAAGTTGTTCTGGTTTGTTGGTTAATTGACCGTTTTTAATTGTCTCCAGTGTGTGGATGAATGATAGGATCTGGAGGAGTTAATATGAATGTGGGGAGATTAATTTATGGAGGAAAAGTAGTTGGGGATTGGGATTGTTCTCTGAGCTGGCATTGACGATGGGTTAATCTAAGCATGATGGAAATATTACTCAAAGCCAAGTATTTGAGTAATAAAAGAGCGCAGGCTGATCAAAAGATTAGTTCCAGGGGGCATTTAAGAACCATTTTAAAGGCATAGCAAGATGAAGGGACTCTCTGTGATGTTGGCTTTAATAGATGAAAGTGCGCCCGCGAGCTTGGTAATTCTATAATCAATGTTTCTCTCAACCAGGAGCCAAAATACATCAGTCAGTGAGGGATAATGTGTGGAAGTTACTGCAGACGGGCACATCCAGGTAGTTCGGCTATAGAGCTGCTGCCTCACAGCACGAGAACTCAGTTCGATCCCGACATTGGGTGCCGTCAGTGTGGAGTTTGTACGTTCTCCCTGTGACCACTTGGTTTTCTCTGGGTGCTCCAGTTTCATCCCACATTCCAAAGACATGCAGGTTTGTGTGGTAATTGGCTTCTGTAAATTGCTCCAATGTGTGTACGATGTGAAAGTGGGATGACATAGAACTAGTGTAGGGGTGATGGATGGGCGGCATGGATTTGGTGGGTGGAAGGGCCTGTTTCCCCCTCTAAACTAAACTAAATATGATAGTTATATTTGTGAGAAGCCTTGTGATATGGAAAATCGTGTCATAAAAACAATTGTGTCAATGGGGCAAAGTGGGTTTGGAACTAAGGAGTTTCAGACTTGCAACAACAAAGCTATTTTCCCTGCAAAAACAAAGATGTTTTAATAAGTATAAGTTTATTTCTGTTCCTGCAAGCTAAAAATATGCTGTGAAAGTAGCAACTGTGTTCTTAAGAGACAGTGATGCCTAATTACTTCAGCAGGTTACATGGAAATAGCTTTTTCTCGCTGGACTGATTTATTTTTTTCTGCTTGCTGATTTCCAAATTAACTCTTGAATGGTTCTCTAGTTTCCGATTGAAATCATGCTATGACCAATTAGCCTCACGTAATACTGGGTTCCCTTATTCATCAATCACATTCTAAGTCCATCACCAATTTTCAGAGACCCTTGGTTCCAGAACCTTTCTGGATGATGTGTTTTGCCAGACTTACAGAGGACATGGCCACCGAGAGGATACTGGAACCGTGTCTGCTTAGGCTGCCGAGATATCGGCCCACAAAGTCGGCTATGGGAACGCACTCGGAAGTCAGCTATGGGAATGGATCTGCCGGCTCCGGCCGGGCCAGAGTTCCAGAGCCCTGGCTACTGCAGGGTGCAAACAATAGACAATAGACAATAGACAATAGGTGCAGGAGTAGGCCATTCAGCCCTTCGAGCCAGCACCGCCATTCAATGCGATCATGGCTGATCACTCTCAATCAGTACCCCGTTCCTGCCTTCTCCCCATACCCCCTCACTCCACTATCCTTAAGAGCTCTATCCAGCTCTCTCTTGAAAGCATCCAACGAACTGGCCTCCACTGCCTTCTGAGGCAGAGAATTCCACACCTTCACCACCCTCTGACTGAAAAAGTTCTTCCTCATCTCCGTTCTAAATGGCCTACCCCTTATTCTCAAACTGTGGCCCCTTGTTCTGGACTCCCCCAACATTGGGAACATGTTATCTGCCTCTAATGTGTCCAATCCCCTAATTATCTTATATGTTTCAATAAGATCCCCCCTCATCCTTCTAAATTCCAGTGTATACAAGCCCAATCGCTCCAGCCTTTCAACATACGACAGTCCCGCCATTCCGGGAATTAACCTAGTGAACCTACGCTGCACGCCCTCCATAGCAAGAATATCCTTCCTCAAATTTGGAGACCAAAACTGCACCCGATGAGTCAATAGATGAGTCAGTCTTACCTGACCCAGGGACTTCCATGGGGGATTTCAAGTGTGCTCTGGTGATCTTGTCCGGATTAAAGGAGGTGCCGGACCATCAGTCGTGGACCTGTTTATCTAATTCACAGCAGAGCTAACTGTAGAATAAACTCAGGCTTTAACGAATGGTCGAAGTCTGGTCAGTATTAAACCAGCTGATGACAGTAGCCCTCAAAATGGTAATTTATTTGATCCCAAGTCATGAAGATCTCAACACTTGAGTGTCACTCTCCATAGGTTTTTAAAAAAAAATCTCCTTTACCAAACTGAGAAAATAAGTGAGAGAATCCAATTGCTTGAAGCTCTTCGTACAATGGTGGTTTGAATTATTCAAGGATAACTTGGCCATAAAGCCTCTGTCTTTCAAAGTTTGCAAAGTTACCATTGCGCATTGCATTAAAGCTCAGTACAACCATCTTTAGGAATGACGCAAAACCAATGAAAATAAACATGAAAACATGCAACCTATGCCTTTAAGCTCTGCTTTATCGATGTGCCTTCCCACACTGAAACGTTGCAGCCATTTAAGTGGTCAAAACAAATAAGTGTGTCTTTGTTTACATTTTATCAAGAAAAGTAGGGTGGTTAAATATGGTGTGAGAGATACTGATGTATATGGTTCGAAGGAAAAGTCATTGCCTAGTACATTTTATCATGTGCTGGATCTCATTGACAGTACTATATCATGAATGAATGAATGAATGAATACTTTATTGTCACAAGTGACAGGTCATAGCAAAACTCTTTGCTTGCATACCCAAGGTATGCAAATAGTCGCCACATAAGGGCGCTGACAAAGTTACAAAGTATACACAGTATCTGCGCCGGGTCCCCCTTTGTTCCCCCCTCCACCATCCAACCCCCCCCCCCCCCCTCACGGCAACCCCCCGTGCCGGGTCCTCCATTGTCCATTGTTCTCCCGGGAGAACAATGTTCATTGTCCATTGTTCTCCCCCTACACCGGGTCCTCCAATGTTCTTCCCCCCACACCGGGTCAGCCTTTGTTCCTTCCCTCTATCACTTCATACTGAGGGACGATCTCGCTGAAATATGTAAAAATCTGAGGTCGGCATGACAGATCAAATGTTGAGGTGTTTCCACCTTTTCCCTGTCATGCGCGCCTAAGGTTTTATATTTCAGTGAGACCGCTCTCATTCTTCTAACTCGAAAGAATGCGTCCCTACCCGAAATGTCCCCTGTCCATGTTCTCCAGGGATGCTGCCTGACCGCACTTGTCACCTTGCAATTGGCCAAGTGAGTGGGGAGGCCTTAGGTACATTGAGGAACAGAAGGACCTTGACTTGCAAGTGCATGTACTCTTGAAAGTGGCAGCACAGATAGAATACATGGTTAAGAAGGCAAATGGGATGGAATTCATTCATCATGGCATTGAATACAAAAGTAGGCTGACAAAAATGCTGGGGTAACTCAGCGGGTCAGGCAGCAAGGGTCTCGACCCGAAACGTCACCCAGGTTCTTTCACCAGGTTTGGGAAATCAAGAACTTCTCTCCTGAGATGCTGCCTGACCCGCTGAGTTACTCCAGCATTTTGTGTCCACCTTCGATTTTAACCAGCATCTGCAGTTTTTTTTCCTACACAAAAGTAGGGTGGTTTTGCTCCAACTTTATGAAATATTTGTGCAATCTCAGCTGGAATGCAACATATATTCTGGTCCCCACTCCACAGGAACAATGTGAATGGGCTTTCTTACGGTTTTTTCTTTCTTGCTTGTGGAGGTGTCAAATGTCATTCCAACGTTTGTCTCCCTCTAGTTTCCCTTAAGTCTGTTTATCCAATCCATTCTGAACAGCTCTTTCTTTATATAACTTTGTAATTGCCTTTACTTAAGTTGAGAACATTGTTTTTGCACCCAGGGTACCTACTCTTAAACTATTGGTATTAGTTACATGAGATACAATGAGAATCTTGGTTTCTTAGAAATCCAGGCAAATCGTGCCACTTGAGTACAGGAGAATGGGATGAGGAGGGAGAGATACATCAGCCATGATTGAATGGCGGAGTAGACTTGATGGGCCAAATGGCCTGATTCTACTCCTATTCCTTATTACCTCATGTCCTTATGACCTTTCAATCATACCAAAGGTGAGTACAACAGGATCAATGTACTGTATTTCGGGGCATAGATAGGGTGAATGTACAGTTCTTTCCCCAGGTTTGGGAAATCAAGAACTAGAGGTCATACTGCAGGATAAAGGTGGGAGGGGAAGATATAACAGGAACTTGTGGAGCAACTTTTTCCCACAGAGGGTGGTGGGTATATGGAACGAGCTGCTAGAGGAGGCAGTTGAGGCAAATACTACAAACAACAATTAAAAGACATATGGACAGATACATGATTGGGAAAGATTTAAAGGGATATGTGCCAAATGCTGACAAATGGAGCTTTCTTAGACAGGCATCATGGTGGGCACAGACGAGTTAGGCCTCCAATCGGGCCTGTTTCCATGCTCTATTACTCTATGACTCTGATTTGACTGAATACTTCCCTCCCTCTCCAAGTTCCTCAACAGCCCAGAAGAGATGTCAAGAACTCACCAGCTGCCAACTGACTGTTGTAGAGAGCAGTGTCTATTGCTGATATTGTCCTTTCACCAATATCTACGACTCTTCTTTCTTACTCAAATCATGCCCACCCCCCCCCCCCCCCCCCCAATCACTGCACACCACGTACAGCTTGTGTACTCTCTGTGCAGTCCCTATCATACAAGGAAGGAAAGCAAAACCTGAAGAGCTCACTTTTTAATTACCCACACCCACTCATGTTTTTCATTATTTAAAAGTGGTTTAGGCAATGTGATTTGTTTGGTCCCTCCACTGATGACAACTGCTCCCCACTGCCCATTCCATCCAAACTCCTCACTACTTACCTCTATCTGATTGCCCCCAATCCTTGCTTAAAGAGAGCAATCCCTATCTCTCTAATCCAGCGTTGTAACTGTGCACACTCACACTGGGAACGCAGTACTCATACTCAGTCTGAAGAAGGGTCCCCACCCGAAACATCACCCATTCTCTCTCTCCTGAGATGCTGCCTGACCCGCTGAGTTACTCCAATATTTTGTGAATAAATACCTTTGATTTGCACCAGCATCTGCAGTTATTTTCTTACTCATACTGGGAACAATAATCATAAATTTTTATCAGACCCCTTCTGCTGCCTTCACTTCCTGCCTATAATGAGACAATTAGACTTGAACATAATACTCCACTTGAGACTACACTGGTGTTATAAAGGTTCAGCATGACTTTCACTCTTCTGCACTCAAGTCCAGCACTCTCGAAGCCTTAAATCTATTTTCTCAAACTGCCCTGCCACTTGTAATGATTTGTGCCTCATTCCCCCAATTCCATAAGACCATAAAACCTAACCTAGACCCCACCTTGCCTAGCAACTACAGACCCATTTCAAAACTGCCATTCCTGTCAAAAGTCCTTGAAAAGGCAATTCTAAACCAATGAGTGCCCTACCTGCACCAATACACCATCCTGGAAAGTTTCCAGTCAGGTTTCAGAGCCCACCACAGCACAGAGTCTGCCTTGTTGAAGGTACACAACGACCTGCTTCTCGCCATCGACACCGGCGACTGTGCAATCCTGCTCCTTCTCGACCTCAGCGCAGCGTTCGATACAGTGGACCACACCATCCTTATTGACCGTCTCCGGTACGCGGTTGGCATTGATGGCACTGCCCTGAGCTGGTTCGCTTCGTACCTCAAAGATAGGAGTTTCGCCATCAACATAGGCAGTTATTCCTCTTCTCCAGCTAGCCTCTCCTGCGGAGTTCCACAAGGCTCCATCCTAGGCCCCATTCTCTTCTCTCTATACATGCTCCCCCTTGGCCAAATCATTCAAAGGCACGGCATTTCTTTCCACTGCTATGCCGATAACACTCAGCTTTACCTCCCCCTGAAACCCAACAACCAGTCAAATTTAAACAGCCTCTTACACTGCCTTGAGGACATAAAATGTTGGATGGCACAGAACTTCCTCCAATTAAACGAGAGCAAGTCTGAGGTCATCCTATTCGGCCCCCCCGACTCCATCAAATCGATAACAGGCAGTCTTGGAAGCCTATCCTGCCTAGTCAAACCGCATGTCAAAAACCTTGGCGTGATATTTGACTCTGCATTAAAGTTTGACAAGCAAGTCAACGCTGTGGTAAAAGCCAGCTTCTTCCAACTTCGTACCATAGCTAAAATCAAACCTTTCCTCCAATTCGGCGACACTGAAAAAATCATTCACGCTTTCATTTCCTCCCGCCTAGACTACTGCAACTCCCTATACACTGGGATCAGCCAATCTTCCCTGTCCTGCCTGCAACTGGTCCAAAACGCCGCAGCGAGACTCCTGACGGGTACCCGAAAAAGGGACCACATCACGCCGATTCTGGCCTCTCTCCACTGGCTCCCTGTACGGTACAGAATCAACTTCAAGCTCCTCCTATTCACGTATAAAGCCCTAAATGGACACTCCCCCCCCTACATCAAAAATCTTCTAACCCACCTCTCTAACTCCAGGTCCCTCAGGTCGGCCGACTTGGGGCTACTCACTATCCCGCGGTCTAGGCTTAAGCTCAGGGGTGACCGCGCTTTTGCGGTTGCAGCTCCTAGACTGTGGAACAGCATCCCTCTCCCCATCAGAACTGCCCCCTCCATCGACTCCTTTAAGACCAGGCTCAAAACCTATTTCTACTCCCTAGCGTTTGAGGCCCATTGAGGAGGCGCTGTGAACTGTTTTTTATGTGCTGTTATGTTTGCGTGCTACTGTATGTTTCATTTTTTTTCCTTAGTACCTAATCAGATGTACAGCACTTTGGTCAACGTGGGTTGTTTTTAAATGTGCTATACAAATAAAATTGACTTGACTTGACTTGATACAACTGTAATATATAGGAGCATAATTAGGCCATTTGGCTCATTGAATCTATTTCGCCATTCGATCATGGCTGACCTATCTTTCCTCCTCAACCCCTTTCTCCTGCCTTCCCATAATGTTTGACACCCTTACTAATCAAGAACCTATTTAAAAAATACCCATTGACTTGGCGTTCAATGTCTTCTGTGGCAATGTATTCCATAGAACCACCACCCTCTGGCCAAAGAAATTCCTCCTGATCTTAGACAATAGACAATAGACAATAGACAATAGGTGCAGGAGTAGGCCATTCAGCCCTTCGAGCCAGCACCGCCATTCAATGCGATCATGGCTAATCACTCTCAATCAGTACCCCGTTCCTGCCTTCGCCCCATACCCCCTCACTCCGCTATCCTTAAGAGCTCTATCCAGCTCTCTCTTGAAAGCATCCAACGAATTGGCCTCTACTGCCTTCTGAGGCAGAGAATTCCGCACCTTCACCACCCTCTGACTGAAAAAGTTCTTCCTCATCTCCGTTCTAAATGGCCTACCCCTTATTCTTAAACTGTGGCCCCTTGTTCTGGACTCCCCCAACATTGGGAACATGTTTCCTGCCTCTAATGTGTCCAATCCCCTAATTATCTTATATGTTTCAATAAGATCCCCCCTCATCCTTCTAAATTCTAAAGGTACGTCCTTTTATTCTGATGCTGTGCCCTCTTGTCCTAGACTCTCCCACTATTGGAAACATTCTCTCCACATCCACTCTATCTAGGTCATTCATTATTTGGTAGGTTTTAATAAGATCCCCCCCCCCCCTTCATCCTTCCAAGCTCCAGCGAGTACAGGCCCAGTGCGATCATATACTCCTCATACATTAACCCAATCATCCCTGTTCCCTCTGCTCCTGTGTTCTGTGCCTCAGTGCCACAGTGTCCTTTATTCGCATTATGCCACAGTGTCCTTTATTCTTTGTTGCCTCTCCTTATTCTTCCTACCAAAACACATCACCTTGCATTTCTCTGCATTGGTCAAGTTGAGTTTATTTAATATGCACAAGTACAGTGAGGTAGAGGCGTAATGAAAATCATGCTTGCACAGGCACAGAGAATCAGAGAACACACAAAAACATATCTTATACAATATTACACATACATTATATAAGACAGTGAAAAGTAAAAGACTGCAAACACAAGATATCAGTGCTGAAAGCAATTAGAAAACAAATCAATGCTCAGGAGGTCGTTCGTGTTCTGTTGCCAAGGTAGGATTGGGGTCAGTGCAAGAACCTGATATTATAGGAAAGTAACTGTTCCTGAACCTGGTGGTGAGACTTCAAGCTTCTGTACTTTCCGCCCGATGGTCGCAGTGAGAAGAGGGCATTGTGCGATCCTCCAACAGTTTGGTTTTTTTTGCTCCTGAAAATCAACGTTGACCCTCTATTGTTTTTGCTGAATGAGGTTATGCGGAAGTGGGTCAACATTGAGCCACGCTTCTGAACTTCACTTCTTGACTCCTCAAACCGCTCCATCAGTTTTGTCACCACAGCCTCTTCCTCCTCTGCAATCCCGTTTAGAGAAGTTGCCAAGAAGCACTCATGTGGGCTCTGTGGGCCATCTAGTGGTTTCAGATTCCAGGGAAACCATTGTTTTTTAGATTTAGAGATACAGCGCGGAAACAGCCCCTTCGGCCCACCGGGTCCGCGCCGCCCAGCGATCCCCGCACACTAACACTATCCTACACACACTAGAGACAATTTTTACATTTGCCCAGCCAATGAACCTACAAACCTGCACGTCTTTGGAGTGTGGGAGGAAACCGAAGATCTCGGAGAAAACCCACGCAGGTCACGGGGAGAACGTACAAACTCCATACAGACGGCGCCCTGAGAACCTGAGTCTCCGGCGCTGCATTCGCTGTAAGGCAGCAACTCTACCGCTGCGCCACCGTTTGTCGTTGGGAACAGTTCGTTAAGTCGAGTTTATTGTCATGTGCTCGAGTAAGGAGAGGTACAATGAAAATTATGCTTGCACAAATCACAGGCACAAAAACATAAATTATAAATTAATTACACCATAAATTCAAGACCGTGAAAAGAAAAAGACCGAAAAAAGATATTTTTGAAAAACATAGTTAGAAAACAAATCTCACAGTATTGCAAGAGATAGGCCACTGTGTTGCATTACTGAGATAGGGACTTGTGCTGTCTGTTCTTTAGAGGCAGGTTCAACAGGAATGTTCCACGCTGTGTTTTATGCTCTTCTGAATGAACTCATCTTACACTTTATTATTAACTAGATGACCCGCGGACCCGTTGGGTCCCGTTGTTACTAAAGGTTCTTTAGTAACTTGCCAGTTTCTTTACTAACTAAATTAAGGCACGTGGTGCAATCAAAAGCACCTGAACAATTGGTTGGGCAGACAGCAGCCAAAATCGTACATGATAGGGCAGCAGTTTGAACGAAACACATCCCATGACAGCAGTTGATGAGAAAAATAGACACGCAATTTTAATATTATTGAGTAGTCAAGCTTTAACTTGAAGAAAATTTGAGCATTCACCTCAGGAGTCATCGTTCAATGAAGCACACATTGAACACTGAAGTCTTTGATCAAAATGGCGATGTTTATTTTATAGGGTATGGGTCCGAAATACAGCCAAAATGGTACACGATAGTGCAACACTTTCAACAAAACTTTCTCTGCTCTTTCCTCAAAAATTCCAGTCAATTAATTGAAGTTAAAGTTACAAAGCACTGTAGTGGAATTCAAACTCATGTGTCTGAGCCAGCAGTCCAGAACTCTGGCCACTAGCCTGGTATCCTGACCGCTCTGTTAACTGAACACCTTGTGCAGGAACCACAGGGACAGCCCGCAGCCTCTGGATGCAAGTCTCTGTTCCCTATTGCAAACACATGCTGCCATTGACAGGGAATACAATTTTCAGCAGTTATCCAGCAATTAACCCCACTATTATTAAGGGAATCCTCGTGTACATGACTTAGTTGCTGCATTTAACCACTTTTTCACACAAAGGGTGGTGGATGCATGGTACAAGCTGCCAGAGGAGGTAGTGAAGGCAGGGACTATCCCAGCATTTAAGAAGCAGTTAGACAGGCACATGGATAGGACCGGTTTGGAGGAATATGGACCAAATACTGGTCGATGGGACTAGTGTAGTTGGGACATGTTGGCCAGTGTGGGCAGGTTGGGCCGAACAGCCTGGTTCCACAATGTATCATTATATGACTCGATGACTCTATTTCCTGCAGTGACCAAATCAAGAGTCAGGTATTTATTCACAAAATGCTGGAGTAACTCAGCAGGTCAGGCAGCATCTCAGGAGAGAAGGAATGGGTGACGTTTTGGGTCTAGACCCTTCTTCAGACTGAAGAAGGGTCTCGACCCGAAAAGTCACCCATTCCTTCTCTCCTGAGATGCTGCCTGACCCGCTGAGTTACTCCAGCATTTTGTGAATAAATACCTTCGATTTGTACCAGCATCTGCAGTTATTTTCTTACAAATCAAGAGTCAGGAATGTATTGTTATCATATGTCACCAAATGGAAGAATGAAATTCTTCCGTTCATGTGGAGTCACTCTTCTTAAGTTGTGGAAAACCCTGGGACTTGAGGGCAGTTTTACAAATAGAGTCATGAGAGTCATACTTGAATGAAACTCCGTGTTTGTGTTTTACTTTGGTGGAGTGCTCCTCCCACCTACTGGAGGTTTAAGGTACTGCAAGTTTATGGGCTGCAAGCGCACTGGAAGGTTTGGATCAGGAAGTTTTACATGGGATGGAGTCAAGGCTAGACAGGTTCTGAATCGGGGAAAGGCTGAGTTTAATATCATGATAGGATCCGGAAAAAATATATAGACTGGGTAACAAGGACATCTACGTCAGACATTGATAATAGCTCTGCCTTCAACACGATAACCTCACCCAAACATCCCCAAACTCGCGGACAATAGACAATAGACAATAGGTGCAGGAGGAGGCCATTCGGCCCTTCGAGCCGTCCCCCTGCTCATCTCGTTTAATCCTTCCTGAGCAGCACGAGCAAACCTGCCCAAAAACCTGGATATTGGTCCCCCTCCTGTTCAGGTAAAACCCATCCCTCGAGTACAGGTCACCTCTGCCCCAGAGGAGATTACAACGGCCCAAAAAAACAGAATCCCCACCCCTAGACCAACCCCTCAGGCATGCAGTCATCTGTCCTATCTTCCTGTTCCTACCCTCACGAGCGTGTGTCACAGAGTGTAATCCGAACATCAGTACCCTTGAGGTCCCACTTTTTAATCTATTGCCCAACTCCCTATATTCACCATGCAGGACTTCATTCCTTTCTATGTCTTTTGTGCTAATGTCCATGATATCATATCATATCATATATATACAGCCGGAAACAGGCCTTTTCGGCCCTCCAAGTCCGTGCCGCCCAGCGATCCCCGTACATTAACACTATCCTACACCCACTAGGGACAATTTTTACATTTACCCAGCCAATTAACCTACATACCTGTACGTCTTTGGAGTAGACAATAGACAATAGGTGCAGGAGGAGGCCATTTGGCCCATCTGGATAACCTCACATTTATCCACATTAAACTGCATCTGCCATGCATCTGCCCACTCGCACAACCTGTCCAAGTCACCCTGCATCCTCACAGCATCCTCCTCACACTTCACACTGCCGCCCAGCTTTGTGTCATCTGCAAATTTGCTAATGCTACTTTTAATCCCTTCTGCTGATGATTCCCTTGAAAATATCCTGCAGACTCTCAGAAACATCCTGGAGGCTGGAGCCTGAGAGGCAACACACCATCCTGGAGGTGTGTTTGTGGCCGCAGAATCTCCTCTCTGTCTCCCAAACTAATGAGTCCCCTACCACTGTAGCCCTATCTACCTTCATCATATCCCACTGAGCCTCTGAGCCAGGCCAGGTGCCACACACCTGACAGTTGCTGCTGCTCTCCTCTGAACGGCCATTATCCCCCCTCCCCCAACGGTATCCGAAAAGGTATTTCGTTTCAACAGGAATGGCCAGAGGGTATTCCCCCCCTCCCCCCTCCCTTCCTGTTGGACACCCATCTACTTACGTATTCAAGAGAGTGTTAGATTTAGCTCTTCGGGCCAAAGGAATCAAGGGATATGGGGAAAAAGCAGGAACGGGGTACTGATTTTAGATGATCAGCCATGATCATATTGAGCATACTGGCTCGAAGGGCCGAATGGCCTTCTCCTGCATCTATTTTTCTATGTTTCTATGTTTTTATGTTTCTACTTTCTGTCTGCACCTTAGTTGGGACCACCTCACTATAACTTCTAACTATGAAGCTCACAAACTCCTGAATGACCCTGGGGTCATCCTGGGGTCATAGGGAAAGACAATTAGAAGGAAAGTGACCTTATGGATCTTTGGGGGTAAGGTTAGTTTGAGGAAGCTAATTGGCTCCCAACAGTTGGGACACACAAAGGGGCCAAATGTCCTCTTTAGTATAAAAAATACACAACATGCTAGAGTAACTCAGCGGGTCAGACAGTGTTTCGGGTCAGTTCACTTCTTCAGTTCTCTTGGTAAAGTCAATTGTATGAAACCTGCAATCATGTGATATTGCCACTGGGTGGCAGTCACGGCCTGCGGTTGGGGACGAGATGGCCAAGGGGCTTGGAATGACCATTTCTGGAAGACATTGCCTGCCATTACTCACCCTCACAAAATAATGGTCAATGGTCAAAGGTCAATTTATCGTCACATGTGCAAATACACACTGCAATTCTTTTTTTTGCAGAGGGTTTAGTAAAGTATTGCCATGTTTAAGCACAATCCCCAATTAGCAAAGGCTACAGAAATAGTCTACTGAGACCGCATGCAAGAGGCGCCAGGTTTTGGCGCCATTCCAAAATTCTGTCCAGTCCGCGGTCTAGATCTGAAGGAGTGGCGCCTGATTCAGGAGAGCTCCAGGCTGCTTCAGGGCCTCCAGTCGTCACCTTCATCCAGATTGTCCAACAAACCGTCTTCCCTCTCCTCGCCCATCCACCTTTGTGCCCCAGGGATGCCTCCAGCAGCCGAACATGAGGGCACAGAAGGCAAGACCCTGGTTCACTCTCCTACCAGCCTTGCTCCTTGCATCAATTGGCGCCGGCACTCTCCTCTCCGCATCCTTGTCTTCAGGGGGCAAGCTGGAGCCCGCTTGGCGGCTTCCCCCAACAGGCCACGGCGGCCCACTCGGTCTTCGTAGGTCATAAGGGAGTGGAATTAGGCCATTCGGCCCATCACGTCTACCTCCACCATTCAATCATGGCTGATCTATCTCTCCCTACTAACCTCATTCTCCTGCCTTCTCCCCATAACCTCTGACACCTGTACTAATCAAGGATCTATCTATCTCTGCCTTAGAAATATCCACTGACGGCCTCCACAGCCTTTTGTGGCAAATAATTCCACAGATTCACCACCCTCTGACTAAAGAAGGTTTGCTGCGAAAAATGTTTCAAATGCGATGGCTCTGAATCAAATCCTGGTCAACTGCTTGGAAGGTGACTCTGCTCACCACTACAGCAGCATCACCAATGCCACCCATCACCAATGCCACCCATCACCAATGCCACCCATCACCAATGCCACCCATCACCAATGCCACCCATCACCAATGCCACCCATCACCAATGCCACCAGTCACCAATGCCACCAGTCACCAATGCCACCCATCACCACTACAGCACCATCACCAATGCCACCCATCACCAATACCACCCATCACCAATGCCACCCGTCACCAATGCCACCCATCACCAATGCCACTCATCTATCCAGTTCATCGAGTGTGCAACCTTTCCTCAAGTAGAATGAACGAATGAATGAATGAATGAATGAATGAATGAATGAATGAATGAATGAATGAATGAATGAATGATAATTTATTCTCACATGTGACAATTCACAGTGATATTCTTTGTTTGGCATACCCAAGTCACCACATAAAGGGGGCCAACAAAGTTACAAAGTATCTCACGTCATGTCCCCCTTTGTTCTCTTCTCCCCCCCCCCCCCCCCCCCATCCCCCCCAGCAGTTCCTCCTTTGTTCTCAGCAGCATGTCCGTCCTCTGGCACCCACGTGGCCTGTCCTCGCCCACCAGCACCCTCAATGACCGTACTCCTGTATACTCCTTCAATCTTTTCTCTACTTGTGAGGTGACGAAGCAATAATCAATATTAAGACCGAATGACAGACACAAAATGCTGGAATAACTCAGCGGGACAGGCAGCATCTCTGGAGAGAAGGAATGGGTGACGTTTCGGGTCGAGACCCTTCTTCAGACTGAGGGTCAGAGGGAGAGGGAAACTGAAGACATGGAAGGGTAAGGTGTGAAAATGACAGATCAAAGCAGACGATGATAAGGAAATGTTGAATGGTACTTTTGTTAGCTGAGGGGAAGATGACAAGCAGGCATACAATCAGTAAAATTAATCAGAAGGACAGTGTACTTAGTCGGAGAACAAAGGTTATTACTGTAAGACATGAAGGACACGGTTGACAAAAGCTCATTCCTGGCAATCAGAGATGGGGTGGCAATCCATTGCACTACACCTGGTACTTGGAGTGGAAGTTGGCAGTCAACCTGTTAAGCAAAGGTAACTGGCCCAAAACAGGGAACCTCCAAGGACAGAGGAGCCTGGTCTAGTAAGGGCCGAATGGCCTCCTTTTCCCAAAAGACAGGAATAAAAACCTGGCATCCCTAATGGTGATGTGAAAACTATTAGATTATTGTAAACGATCATCTGGGGCGAAACCTGCTACCCTTCCCTAGTCTGGCCGACCGTGGATCCAGAATCCTGGCTAACTCTTCACTGCTACCTCAGAGGGATAACCTGAGTTGGGGAATAAACATTATCATTACCAATGACATTTGCATCCTCTAATGATTGTGTACACAAACGCAAAGCTTCGACCAGCAATGGCGGTGGCCCCACCCCGTGATATCCAAACAATGCTTAAACTAAGACTGACACAAAATGCTGGAGCAACTCAGCGGGACAGGCAGCATCTCTGGACAGAAGGAATGGGTGACGCTTCGGGTCAAGACCCTTCTTCAGACCTCACCACGCAGTGATGACCCCTTCTCCCGTCTCCACCCGTCCCCCTCCTCTTGGACTCCCTGGGTGGCCCTCTACCCTCTACCCTCTACCCTCTACCCTCTACCCTCTACCTTCTACCCTCTACCCTCTTTCGACCTTTTTATTTCCAACTGATAAAAAAACTGTCCCGCTGAGTTACTGCAGCACTTTGAGTCTATCTTTGATTTAAACCAGCATCTGCAGTTCGTTCCTGCACATAATGCTTCCACTAATCCTTCTTTAGTATAATCCCTTACTCAGGATCTTGATGGCAAACCAGCATTTGTTACCCATCCTTAATTGCCCTTGAGGAGGTGGTGATGAGCTGCCTACTTGTCAATAGATTATTGATTATGAGATAGATATCCTGTCTGGTAGAAGTGGTATCTCACAACACCAGTGACACACGACATGAGGTGGTATGGTGGTGCAGTGTTAGAGTTCCTGCCTTACAGCGACAGAAATATGGGTTCAATCCTGACCACGGGTGCTGCCTGTACAGAGTTTGTGTGTTCTCCCCGTGACCTGCGTGGGTTTTCTCCAGGTGCTCCAGTTTTCTCCCACACTCCAAAGATGTACAGGTTCGTAGGTTAATTGGCTTTGGTAAAATTGTAAGTTTTCCCTATTGTGTGTGTAGGATAGTGTTAGAGTGTGCGGGGAAAAGTCTGGTCTACCCCAACAGCTGCTGACGACCTTCTACCGCTGCACCATAGAGAGCATCCTAACGCATGGAATCTCTGTGTGGTACCTCAGCTGCACGGAGGCAGAAAGGAAAGCTCTACAGCGGGTAGTCCATAGAGCTCAGAGGGCCATCGGAACACAGCTACCAGACTTGGAGGGCATCTACAACACACGATGCCTCAGAAAAGCCACCAGCATCCACAAAGACTCTTCACACCCCTGCAACAGTCTGTTCGAACTCCTTCCATCGGGCAGACGATACAAGGCCTTCTATGCCCGCACCTCCAGACTCAGGAACAGCTTCATCCCCAGGGCCATAGCTGCTATGAACCGGTCCTGCTGAGCCGGATGGCCACAACGCATAGATCAACTTGCACTTTACCCTGTCCAAAACTGTTACAACTGTTCGTTTCGTTGGGTTGCTGCTGTCTAAATTACCTAAATTATTGCATCGTATGGGAGGCGCATTCCCAATCTCGTTGTACCCCTGGGTACAATGACAATAAAGATATATTGTATTGTATTGTATTGTATTGAATGCGAGTCAGTGCATGCTCAGTGGTCCGCAGAGCCTGTTTCCGCGTTGTTTCTCTAAACTAAACTAAACCCAGCTTCGACCCCGACCTCCAGTGATATCAGCAAAGGGGTTTGCACGTTCCTCCTGTGACCCCGTCGGTTTTCTCCGGGCGCTCCAATTTCCTCCCATGATGCGGGTGGTGAGTGGTGGAATCTGGGGGGGGGAGTTGATGGGAATGTAGGTTAATACAATAAAGAATCCATGTAAGGTTAGTGTAAATGAGTGGGTGATGGTCAACATAGATTCAATGGGCTGAAGGGTCTGTTTCCATTCTGTAACTCTCTCCGACTGTGTGAGAGTGACTGACATGGTTACTTTATTTTCCACTCTGACATTTATCCAGTTACTGGAACAGTAGTTTCCATCAGTCAGCCAGCACTGTTTTTTTTTCTTTCGTGGAGCTGAGAAAATTATAGACTACTACAAGATAAATATTGAGAGATGTGCTGTAGTTGTTATATGGTTATATGGAAACAAATATGGGCCATTATGCAGGAAATCAGGATTATTCCAGAATCCCATCTTGGTCGGTGTGGACAGGTTGGGCCGAAGGACCTGGTTTCATGCGGTACGATTCAATGACTGTGAGACCACACACCGGCTACCCTTTTGGACAACCAGAGTAGTCTACAAGAAGGAGATCAAGAAATAATGGTGTGCATGGTACTCTCTAACTCCCTCTGGAGGGCATCAAAGAGACAACACAGCATTGTCAGAGCCATATAACTGGAGCAGTTATCAACCACTGTACACCCATCTCACTCTACCTAATCTCTCTCACCATGAGTTTGCCTTGGATAGCACCCCCTCCCATGTTGAAACAACTTACCTGGCATAAAGAGTAGGAAGGGGTGGAGTGAACTGAATTGTGTATTCAATCTCACACCATATATTGTCGTGGACCATTGACATTAAAACAGATTGGGTTTATTTTTGCATGCTCTCTTATGTTTGTTATAATTTACCATCCAACTATACCATACCATTCATAGCTGTCGAGTGATTCAGTCCTTTACCACTTCCTCTGCTATGATGTGACGTTGGGTCTAATTGAAAAAAAAGAGTTGAGTGGAGCCACCAGCACTCAGACACACCTGGGTAAGTAGGTCTCATGCTCTGGAAGACCAGGCCCATCCCTGCCGAGAGGTAAAAATAGGTGCATTTTGCAACCCCCTTCCCTCTCCAATCCTAGGGAAGGCCACATGGATGAGGTGGGTTGGAAGAATGGGGAATAACATTAACTGTTCCCAGGGGGAGATTCTTAAGAATTAATCCAGGGAGCAAAATAATACATTTAAAACAGTTTGTTTATCTCTGCAAATCTGAGATGTCACCTGAGGGAGAAAGATGAATAGCAAACACATGAATATTCTTTATTATGCAAATTTAAAAAGCTGAACCTTGTAATATCAAAATGATTTGTTAAAGAGAGAATGCTTAGTTTCACAGATGGGAGAATTCTCCACACAGTTTATTCCTTCCAACAAACAACAGCAAAAATCCATCAAGGACAAGGTTAACTTAAATCAAAATTATTTGCACGGCGGAGCAGCAGTAGAGTTGTTGCCTGACGGCACCAGGGTCCCAGGTTCAATCCTGACTGCGGGTGACATCTTTACGAAGTTTGTACATTCTGCCCATGACCTGCATGGGTTTTCTCAGGGTGTTCCGGTTTACTCCAAAGAGGTACAGGTTTGTAGGTTAATTGTCTTGAAAAATATATAAATTGTCTCTCGTGGGTGTAGGATGGCGTTAGTTCGGGGATTGGTGGTCAGCCTGTGCTCGGTGGGCCGAAGGGCCTGTTTCTGTGTTCTGTGTTTCTGCAGTATCTCTAAATAGAGCTCTTAAGGATAGCGGAGTCAGGGGGTATGGGGAGAAGGCAGGAACGGGGTACTGATTGAGAATGATCAGCCATGATCGCATTGAATGGCGGTGCTGGCTCGAAGGGCCGAATGGCCTCCTCCTCCAATATTGTCTATTGTCTAAACTAAACTAAATATGTATGTGGTCGATGGGCATCACTGCAGGGCAAGCATTTATTGCCCATCCCTATTTGCCCTTGGGAAGGTCGCAATGAACCACCTTCTTGAACGCATACTGCAATCCTAGTTAAGACACTCCAAGAGTGCTCTTAGAGAGGGAACGCCAGCGATTGAACCCATGGTGATATATTTTTAAAGTCAGGATCAATGCGCAGATTGGAGGGGAACCTGCAGGTGATGGTGTTCCCCTTTGTCTAGAGCCATAGAGTCATATAGTCATACAGGCCCAACTCGTTCATGCTGACCAACATGCCCCATCTACACTCGTCCCACCAGCCTGAGTTTGGACTTTATCCCCCTAAACCTGTCCTATCCATGTACCTGTCCAAATGTTTTTTAAACTGTCCTATCCATGTAACTGCCTCAACTACCTCCTCCAGTGGCTCATTCCATATACCTACCATCATTTGTGTAAAGAAACTTGCCCCGGGGTTTCTATTAAATCTTTCCCCCCTTACAATAAACCTGTGTCCTCTGGTTCTTGATTTTCCTACATTGGGTAAAAGACTATGCCTTTACCCAATTTATTCCTCTAATGATCTTATCCACTATGAGATTACCCTTCATTCTGCGTTCCAAGGAATAAATTGGTAGCCTGCTCAACCTCTCCCGAGAGCCCACAGACTGGCAACATCCTCGTAAATCTTCTCTGCATCCTTTCCAGCTTAACAACATCTTTCCTATAACAGGGTGACCCAAAACTGAACACAATACTCTATATGTGGCCTCACCAGTGTCTTGTACAACTGTAACATGACCTCCCAACTTCTCTACTCAGTACTCTGACTGGTGAAGGCCAATGTGCCAAAAGCCTCCTTGGCCACCATATCCACCAGTGACACCACTTTCAAGGAACTATGTACCTGCACTCCTAGATCCCTCTGCTCTACAACACTCCCCAGAGCCCTGCCATTCAATGTAAGTCCTGGCCTGCTTAGACTTTCCAAAATGCTACATCTCGCTCTTCTCTGTATTAGACTTCATCAACCATTCCTCAGTGCACCTTCCCAACCAATCAAGGTCCTGCTGCAATTTATGACAACCATCGTCACTTTCTACAACACCAGCCAGCTGTTGACATTGTCTTTGGTGATAGAAGGTGTGGGTTTGGAAATTGTTGTCAGAGTAAACTAGGCAAATGAACTGCAGTGAGTTTTCTTCACCAACTTGTGTATCTGCGCTGCCACCTTTTGGGGGTGTATAGATTTGGACATTAAGATCCCTACGTTCCTCAATACTCCTGTTGGAGCTGTAAGAAAGATGCCAATATGCTGGAAAGGGGAGAGAACAGATGTACAAGGATTTGCCAGGACTCGAGGGAGAGGTTGAGCAGGCTAGGACTTTCATCCTGGGAGCATAGAAGACCGAGGGGTAATCTCATGGATGTGCAGAAAATCATAAGCAGCATAGATATGCTGAATGCACACAGTCTTATTCCCAATGAAGGAGAATCAAGAAGAAGAGAGCATAAGTTTAAGTGAGGGCGAAATATTTAATAAGAAGCTGAAGGGGCAACATTTTCACACCGGGGATGGTACATACATGGAACATACATGGAACATACATGGAACAAGCTGGCAGAAGAAGTGGTTGAGGCAACTACAAAAACAACATGTAAAAAACACTTGGACAGGTCCGTGGATAGGAAAGGCTCAGAGGGAACCTTCAAATGCAGGCAAATGGGATGAGCATAGGTGGGCATCTTGGTTGACATGGATGACATGGATGAAGGGGCCGTTTCCCTGTTGTGTTACTCCATGAATCTATGACATTGTTGGGCGTATGTCCCACTGTTATCAGAACTCCCAAAATGCATCGTAGAATTAAATTCCACCTAAAGCTGCCCTACTTAACTTGGCACTTATTGATCAGTCTGAAGAAGGGTCTCGACCCGAAACGTCACCCATTCCTTCTCTCCGAAAATGCTGCCAGACCCGCTGAGTTACTCCAGCATTTTGTGTCTACCTTCGATTTGAACCAGCATTTGCAGTTATTTCCCTACACATCTTGGCACAGATTGATATCGTTCTGAATATTCATCAACAGCACCACCAATTTTCAAGCCATTTGCAAACTTGCGAATCATAACTCAGACAATTGTATCCAAGTCATCAGAGTGCATAAGCATCGGTGAGGGTCCCAGCACCAATCCCTGCGATGCAGCCCTGGCCAAAGGTTTCCAAACACAAAGACAACCGTCCACAATCACCGTCTGTCTCCTGTTGCAATGTTAACTTTGAATCAAATATCCCAACTTGGATCCCATGGGCCCTGTTCTTTTCGACTTGCCTACCACACGGGATCTTGTCAAAAGCCTTGCTGAAGTCCATGTGCACTATATTAAGTCCACTGGTTTCATCAATATATTTTGTGACTTCAAAAATGTAATCAAGTTATGCAGACAAGATCTCCAACCAGCAAAGCCATCCTGACGATCCCTTACCAATTCATTCTTCTCACCTTATTTCTCAGAATGTTTTCCAATGACTTCCCTACCACTGAAATTACTCATCTAATTTGAACAATGTGCTTCTCCCCTTTCTCATCAGGCAATTGTATAGAAGTGTGAAAACGTACACCTCCAGATTCAGGGACAGTTTCTTCACAGCTGTTATCAGGAAACTGAACCATCCTACCAACAACGAGAGAGCAGTCCTGAACTACTATCCACCTCATAGGGGACCCTTGGACTATCTTTGATCGGACTTTAGTGTCTTCGCCTTTACACTAAAAGTCATTCCCTTATCATAATAATATAATAATAATAATAAACATTTATTTTATATAGAGCTTTTCCAGATGCTCACAGACGCTTTACAAAAACAGCCAAGACATAAAAACAAACAAACGAACTGTCCTGACGGAGAAGCGGCGAACAAATAGCGCCAGCGTCCTCTCACGTCAGGGTCCGGCAGTAGACAATAAAGAACACAAGACACACAATTACAATTTTTAACACAAACAGCCATCACAGTGATTGCTCTAGGCACACCCTCACTGTGATGGAAGGCAAAGAAAAGTCTTATCTCCTCCTCATTCTTCTCCCGTGGTGCCACGAGGCGATCGAGGCTCCCGACTTTTGAGGCCCCCACCGGGCGATGGAAAGTCCCAGGGCCGAGCTGAGCAGGCCGATGAAAGTCCTGAGCCCCCACCGGGCGATGGAAAGTGCCGCGGCCAGGCCACGCAGGGCGATGAGGGGCCTGCGAGCGGGTCAATCAAACCTCGCGCTTCGGGGCGGTCGAAGCTGCTACGGCTGGAGCTCCCGAAAGCCGGTCGCCAGCCAGGGACCTGGGAACTCCCGATGTTGCGGTCTGCAGGGCCCACGGCCGAAGCCTCCGAGATGGTAAGTCCAGGCCCTGCGACTGGAGTCTTCAAGGTCGATCCCAGCTGGAGGCCGCCGACTCCACGGTGTTAGGCCGTAGCGCGAACGGAGATACGACACGGTAAAGGTCACATCTCCGTTGAGGAGGAGATTAGAAAAAAGGTTTCCCCCACCCCCCCCACCACCCCCCACATATAGAGAGTTAAAAATAAATCAAAAGAAACATTTAAACGATAACAAAGACAAAAACAAAAAAAAGACAGAGAGACTGCCGGTGAGCCGCAGCTGCAGAACGCTGTACACTGTGAATGGCTCGATTATAATCATGTATTGTCTTTCCGCTGGCTGGATAGCACGCTACAAAAGCTTCTCACTGTACCGCGGTATACATGACAATAATCTAAACTAAGCTGAAACTATAACTTTGCCTTCACTGAACATCCCAATTTGACCCTCACCTCCGGTGCTGTCAATGTGGAGTTTGCACAGTTTTCCTATGACCATGTTGGTCTCCTCAAGGTGCTCCAATTTCCACCCATTTCCCAAAGAAGTGTGGGTTGGTAAATAATTGGCCACTATAAAATCACCTCCAGTGTATAGCCTGACATTTATCCAGTTACAGGAACAGTGTTTTCCACCGATCAGCCAGCATGGGTTTTCTATCACAGAGCTGAGAAAATTATAGACTGCTCTAAGGTAAATATTGAGAGATTGCTTTTGGAGCGGAAAATCTTAGGACACTCAAAATGTTTAAAGCACGATTTGAAGGAATTCCTTTGGTTAGAGTGTGAAGTTTAAATTGTTTTCTCTGCTAGTTACTTGCAGGGAGGGGGCAAGGTCAAAATTCTTAGTAACCTCTTGAGCTGACAGCATGTTAAGCCATACGTTTCGCTGAACACTTTTGCTGAGTTCGTCTTGGCTTATGTGATCTCCCGGTTGCCATACACTTTAACTCCCCTTCCCATTCCCATACTGACCTTCTTGTCCTGGGCCTCCTCCATTGTCAGAGTGAGGACCCAATGCAAATTGAAGGAACAGCACCTCATATTTCGCTTGGGCAGCTTGCAACCCAGCGGGATGAATAATGATTTCTCTCACCTCATGTACCCCATTGCATCATCTCTCTCTCCCCGTCCCTCCCCCACCCTAGTCATCATACTAGTTTCACTGTTGTCCTGGTGAGATTCACATCGTGGCCTCCACCTTGGCTTGAACATCATTATTTCTTACATATCTATCATTCATTTATTCTCTATCTCTCTCTATCACCCTCTCTCATTTCCCTTTCCTCAGACTCGTAGTCTGAAGAAGGCTCTCGACCCAAAACCTATTCACATATTCCTTTTCTCCAGAGATGCTGCCTGGCCCGCTGATTTACTCCAGCTTTTTGTGTCTATCTTCGGCATGTTAAACCATTTCAGAATCAGGTATCTGGAGGTATAACAAGAGTCGCTTGCCCAGAGTAGGGGAATTGAGAACTAAAGGTGAGGGGGGGAAAATTTATTAGGAACCTGAGGGGTAACTATTTCATACAAAGGGTGGTGGATGCATGGAACGAGTTGCCCGAGGAGGTAGTTGAGGCAGGTATTATCATAACGTTTAAGCAACATTTAGACAGGTACATGGATAAGGCAGGGTTAGAGGGATATGGGGCAAACGCAGGCAAGTGGGACTAATGTGAATGGGACTGGTTGGGCAGTGTGGACAAGTTGGGCCTGTTTTTTCGCTGTAAGACTCTGTACCTCTCTGATCACAAGCATGTCTAATTTCCCAGTTGACACCAAACAACCCTGAAATGATCCACTGGGGCAAATTAACGGGTGCAAGATAACGCAATTAATGCAGTGAAACAGGAGCGAACCACACCATTTCTGGTCATCTGCACGACGGCAGCACTCCCACCGATGTCCCCCTCACCTCTCTCCCTCCAATTTGTTTGCATAATTTGTATCTACATGAAGTGCTTAAACAATAATCTGATTTACATTGTGAAGGCTGGGTCAGGACAAGGGTACGCTTCATTAATATTGAAGAGTCAGCATCAACCATCACCTCTGCAGAAAGGGGAACTTGATCCCTCTTGCAGTGCAATCGTGTCTGGTAATTAGGAGGGCCTCATCCACACTTGGCTTTATCACTACGCCAAGTGTCAGTGTGGGTGCGTTAATTAGGCACCAATCTCCTTCAGTGAGAAACATGAGTGTTTTATTACACGCACCTCGCCTACTGGCCCTGCAAACCAGACCTGTATTTAAGCAGAGAGAGAGAGTGAGAGAGAGAGAGGACGAGGGACTGATTCATCTAAGATTCTTGCTGCCCTACTTCTGCCAATAATAATATATATATTTTTAAAATCGGTCGGACCTGCTGCAGTTTTGTACATTCTGACGTTGCGAGTCTTTTGTCTGCTTGAACCGTGAGTCTGATGTTGCTTAGCAACAGCAGCAGAAGCAGTTGGGACATCCTTGATCCTGTTCTGTGAACCGACCAACTTAGGTGCTGCAAGGTGGCACCAGAGCAACAAGGAGGCCTGGTAGAGGCACAGCCCAACCCGTGCACACAGACCGGCTCTCATGGACTTGCACCCTTCACCCTCGAACCACGCATCCTCACAGTCAAATCCCCGTCCCGTCCCTGAAAACATTAGAGATCATAGAGGTCCAGCAAGTAGAGCCATGAATTGGAACGAGCACAGAGATGATTTACTACATGTGTCGGACGGAACTGCCGATGGCATCTGGTTTACACCGAAGATAGACACAAAATGCTGGAGTAACTCAACGGGGCAGGCAGCTTCTCTGGAGAGTAGGAATTGGTGGTGTTTCGGGTCGAAACACTTCTCCAGAGATGCTGCCTGTCCCGGCTGAGTTACTGCAGCATTTTGTGTCTATCTTCCATGTAAACCAGCATCTGCAGTTCCTTCCTACAACTCCAGCGACCCAGGTTCGATCCTGACCTCCGGTTCTGTCTGTGTGGAGTTTGCATGTTCTCCCTGTGACCACCTGGATTTTTATCCCAGCATGCTCTGGTTTCTTTCCATATCCCAAAGGTGTGCCAATGGGTAGGTTTATTGGCCAATGGGTTAATAGTCCTCCACGTGTAGGCGAGCCTACACGTGGAGGACTATTAACCCATTGGCCAATAAACCTACCCACTGGCACACCTTTGGGATATGGAAAGAGGGAAAATTAGACACGAAATGCTGGAGTAACTCAGAGGGTCAGGCAACATCTCTGGAGAAAAGGTGATGTTTCGGGTCGAGACCCTTCTTCAGGCTCAAGGTAAGATTAGTTGGGGAAATGGGGTTACTCTGTGTTTCAGCGTAGATTTGATGGGCTAGATGGCCTATTTTGTAAGGAAATGTGGAAAATATATGTAATATACAATCATGGGGGCAGCACAGTGGAGCAGCAGTGGAGATGCTGACTGACAGCACCTGAGACACTGGTTCAATTCTGACCTCGGGTGCTGTCTGTGTAGAGTTTTCACGTTCTCCCTGTGACTGCATGGGTTTTCTCGGAGTGCACTGGTTTCGTCCCACGTTCCATAGACATGTGGGTTTGTAGGCGAATCGGTTCCTGTGCGTTACGCCCAGTGAGTAGGATGTGAAACTGGGAGAACTAGTAAATGGGTGATCATCGGTCGGCATGCACTTGGTGGGCTGAAGGGCCTGTTTCCATTCTGCATCTCTGTAATCATAACACCATCACAGTTCAGAGGGCTACTGTTCAGTCTAGGACAACTCTCTTTGAGAAACATAGAAACATAGAAAATAGGTGCAAGAGTAGGCCATTTGGCCCTTCGAGCTAGCCATTCAATATGATCATGGCTGATCATTCCAAAATCAGTACCCCGTTCCTGCTTTTTCCCTATATCCCTTGATTCCTTTAGCCCTAAGAGCTAAATCTAACTTGAACATATTGATCATTTTACCCCTCTGCCATTTGTTGGGATCAAAGTTGACCCTCTGCCGTATCTAGTTCCTGCCTCGTCCCCAAAATGCCCCGGTTTCCTTCCTGCCTCCAAAACCTCTCACTCTCATCCGTGACTAGAATCAGCGACGGAGCCTCCAGCGGGCCGAGTTCCAAAGATTCCCCGCCCCCTGATTGAAGAGCTTGCTGTGTACCTCACTCCACATTCACCAGCCCCTCGCCCTGCAGCCGAGCAAGATGCAGGAAATACTGGGGGCGCTCAGCAGGCGAGGAGAGAAACTGAGGACGTTTCGGTCAAAGGCCTCTCACCACAACTGGGAAAGTGAGAAAACAAGCTTGTTTTAAGTTCCAGAGAGGGGTAGAGAGGAAAGGATGGGTCAAAGTGAATACCTCTGAATGAATGAAGCGAGGATTTGATAAGCTATTGGAACTTAGAATAGTACAGGCCCTTCGGCCCATAATATGCCAAACCATGATGCCAAATAAACTAACCACATCTGCCAGCACATCATCTTTACCCCTTAATTCCTCACGTTTCTGTGCTTGTTTAAATGCCTCTTAAACATTGCTATTGTATCTGCTTTCACTACACACCCTACCCCACAACCCTCACCCCAGCCGCAAGTACCAGACACCTACCACTCTCTGTGTAATAAAAACATGCAATAAAAATCTCCTTTAAACTTTCCTGCCCTCACATTAGTGCTATGCCCACTTGTATTTGGCATTTCCACCCTGGGATAAAGACTCCCTATCCTGACGGACTACCCTATCTCTGCCTCTCATAATTTTATTAACATCTATCAGGCTCCAATGTTTCATAGAAAACAGTCAATCTCTCATTATAGCTGACACTCTCTCATCTATTGAAAAAAACAACTCTTTGATATATTAATAATCTATTTGAGAGAGAGAAAACACGAAGCAAGGAATATAAAAGCTGTGAAATGCAGAGCTATAAGAAATGCCCAGCTGGTCATAGAGTCATAGAGAGATACAGTGTAGAAACAGGCACTTCAGCACAACTTGCCCACACCAACCAACATGTCCCATCTATACTCATCCCACCTGCCTGCATTTGTCCCATATCCCTGTAAACCTGTCCTATTCATGTACCTGTCCAAATGTTTCTTAAGCGTTGCAAATGAAGAAATAAAGTGACCTACCTCAACTACTTTCTCCAGGAGTTCGTTCCGTACATCCACCCTTTATGTGAAAAAGTGACCACTTGGGTTCCTATCAAATCTTTCCCCCCTCATCTTAAAGCGATGTCCTCAGGTTATCGATTCCCCTACTCTGGGCAAGAGACTCTGTGCGTCTACCCAATCTATTCCTCCCATGATTTTGTACCGACTGTATGATGCATTCAAGATGCATTCAAGAGAGAGTTAGATATAGCTCTTAGGGCTAACTGAATCAAGGGATTATGGGGAGAAAGCAGGAACAGGGTTCTGATTTTGCATGATCAGCCATGATCATATTGAATGGTGGTTCTGGCTCAAAGGGCCAAATGGCCTACTCATGCACCCATGTTACGATGTTTCTATGAGTGGAGAGTTAAATGAGCTAAGATCACAGAATGGATGATCTGGCCAGTTCTGGTGCAAAGCAGGGGAAAGAGGTTACCTGACTTTGTTTGAATTCTATATCTAGTCCATAAGGTTGCAATGTTCCCAGACAGAAGATGAGGTGCCTTTCCTTTGGTTTATGTTGGGCCTCATTGCAGCAGTGCATGCAACCTCAGCCAAACAGAAGAGAGGAAGTGCAATGAAGAATGACAGTGACCAGCAGATGGAAGCTCAGAATCAATGTTGTGGATTGAACCAGGTATTGCCTACGGTCACCTAATCTACCTTTGCTTTTCTCACTGCATGGAGAGAACATCATGTGAGCACCAAAATGCAGTACACTAGAGTAGAAGTTCAAGTGAACATTCTCTCTGAGACTGCATGGGTTTGCTCCGGGTGATCTGGTTTACTTGCACGTCTTTCCTTGCAAAGACATGCCAGTTTGTAGGTTAATTGGCTTGTGTAAATTGCCCTTAGTGTGTAGGACATAGAACTAGTGTACAGGCGATGAATGGTCGGCGTGGACTCTGTGGGCCGAAGGGCCTGTTACCATGAAATTGCCGAAGGGCCTGTTACCATGAAATTGCTACTTCTTATGGAATGATTGTTCAGGTCCCTAGATGGTGGGTTGAGAAGAGCTGAAAGAGAGGGGTTTAGATTTAGATTTAGAGATTTAGAAACAGGCCCTTCGGCCCACCGGGTCCGCGCCGCCCAGCGATCCCCGCACACTAACACTACGCTACACCCACTAGGGACAATTTTTACATTCGCCCAGCCAAGTAACCTACATACCTGTACGTCTTTGGAGTGTGGGAGGAAAACGAAGATCTCGGAGAAAACCCACGCAAGTCATGGGGAGAACGTACAAACTCCGTTGCACCTAATGAGACTGGACTCCTGGGCTGCATAATCTGCAGGCTGAGGAAACGCTCAGCATCATCCCTGCCCCTGTTTCAAATTTCCTTATGACACACAAGGCTATTTTGGGCCATGTAAACTCTGCACTGATAGCATTGGAGGGTCATGATCAACCCTGGGACATTGGTGCTGTGAAGCAGTAGCTCTACTGACTGTGTCACTGTGCCAACCCCAAAAGCCACTTCTCACTATCTTGCATTCTCAGTGAGATTGGATCTCTCTCTTCCAACTTCAAGGGCCTTCAAGCCAATCTTACTCGGTCCTATCTCAGGGTGCAACTCATTCATCCACC
This sequence comes from Rhinoraja longicauda, assembly GCF_053455715.1. Classification (NCBI taxonomy): domain Eukaryota; kingdom Metazoa; phylum Chordata; class Chondrichthyes; order Rajiformes; family Arhynchobatidae; genus Rhinoraja; species Rhinoraja longicauda. The sequence continues at coordinate 49,881,560 of NC_135961.1, read as the reverse complement.
ATGCTGTCTGAATATGCATGTGGCACTGCCTTCAGGTACTAAGGTCCGGAATTATTTCCCTAAAGGCAAGCCCCTCTAAACTCTCTTTACTCCTATGTTTCTCCTTAAAAACACACCCCTTATCACATGTTTAGGTCACCTAATTTTCGGTTCCATTTCAGTTTCTGGATAACTATCCCCCTGTGAAGCTTCCTGAAACATTTCCAATACTAAACTCACTGTGAACATTTTATTTTCCCTCTTCCCTCTCTTTTTTGCTCTGGTTTATTTTCCCCCACATGTTTAGACCGTAATGTTGTATCCTTATTGTTTTCATGTGTTTATGCTTTATTCTTAATTGTTAACTGTATGTTTGTGTTGTCATTTGTGAGCGGAGCACCAAGGCACATTCCTTGTATATGCACATACTTGGCCAATAAACATTCATTCATTCATTCATTCATTCTGCTTCTCTGAAGCTATCTCTCAGGATCTGTGGATTGTTCCAGAGGTAGGGCCGGAAGGTGTTGACGGGACGGGTGTTTGGGTGGATCGTGAGGTGGTCCTCCAGGAAGGAGTTCTCATTCATTGTGGCAGAGTCAGGTGGAATCACATCTGTTTCCCCGTCTCACTCACACTTAATCCTCAAGTCCTGCAGCTAGTAATGCCTCTAGCTCACAGCTTCAGAGACCCAGGTTCAATAGTGACCTTGGGTCATAAGGTCATAAGTGATAGGATTAGAATTAGGCCATTCGGCCCATCAGGTCTACTCTGCCATTCAATCTACCTCTTTCTCCTAACCCCATTCTCCTGCCTTCTCCCCATAACCTCTGACACCTATGCTAATCTGCCTGCTGTCTGCGTGGAGTTTGCACGTTCTACCTGTTGCCGTGTGGTTTTCCTCCAGGGGCTCTGGTTTCCTCCTAGCTGCAAAAGACATGTGGGTTGGTGGGTTTGCTGCCCCTAGTGTTCAGCTGAGTGATCAAAACTGTGGGGAGCTGATGGAAATATGAAGAGAATAAAATGTGCAAGTGTGGGATGTGCAAGTACAGTAGTTCTGTAACTCCTTACTTCGTGTAATACAGGCACTACCCAGGGTTGTATTACTGCCACTGGCAATGTTTGGGGAAGCAATGATAATCGTTGAATCAGTGCACAACTTGTGCATATCTTAAAAAGTTAACATCTCAAATTGCTTCACGTGACTTTGTAATCGAGCAGTTGCCATCAGACTGGAAAATGCAGCAGCATCAAGTACACTAATGGCACTCGTTAGCCTGTCAGAGCGTTGCTAATTATGGACATGGCATGAGGAGATAGAGGCATCTTATCACAACCATCGGTTGGGTTTAATGCTCTCTCTAAAGGTTGGTGTTCCTGACCATGCTCATTCGCATCCGGGCTGCCCTGAGGCTGTCAGTTTAATTTCTACTCAAGTGTGATGATGGATCTGAACCCTCAATGACTGGTGCAGCAATGTTCAGGCGGGTTGGCGGTGTTTCTGAATGTGCATGTATTTGTATGTGTGTGCATGTCTGTATGAGTGTGTCTATGTATATGCATGTGTGTGTGTGTGTGTGTGCTTGTACTTGTATGTTTGTGTATATGCATGTGTGCATGGTTGTGTGTATATGCACGTGTGTACATGTTTGTATGTGTGTGTGTGTGTACGTGGCTGTTTGTGTATATGTATGTGCGCATGTTTGTGTGTATATGTACGTGTGTGCATGTGCATTAGTTTGACGTCTGTGGTGGGAAAATTAATGGAAAAGATACTTAGGGACAATATATATAATTATTTGGATAATCAAGGCCTGATTAGAAACAGTCAACATGGATTTGTGCCTGGAAGGTCATGTTTGACTAATCTTCTTGAATTTTTTGAAGAGGTTACCAGGGAAATTGATAAGGGCAAGGCTGTGGATGTTGTCTATATGGACTTCAGTAAGGCATTTGACAAGGTTCCACATGGAAGGTTGATTAAGAAGGTTAAATCGTTGGGTATTAATAGTGAGGTTGCAAGATGGATTCAACAATGGCTGAATGGGAGATACCAGAGGGTAACGGTTGACAATTGTATGTCAGGTTGGAGGCCAGTGTCTAGTGGAGTGCCCCAAGGATCTGTGTTGGGTCCACTGTTGTTTGTCATTTACATTAATGATCTGGATGATGGTGTGGCAAATTGGATTAGTAAATATGCAGATGATACTAAGATAGGTGGAGTAGTTGATAGTGAGGTAGATTTTCAAAGTCTACAGAGAGACTTGGGCCTTTTGGAAGGGTGGGCTGAAAGATGGCAGATGGAGTTTAATGCTGATAAGTGTGAGGTGCTGCATTTTGGTAGGACAAATCAAAATAGGACGTACAGGGTAAATGGTAGGGAATTGAGGAATGCAGTGGAACAGAGGGATCTGGGAATAACTGTGCATTGTTCCCTGAAGGTGGAATCTCATGTGGATAGGGTGGTGAAGAAGGCATTTGGTATGCTTGCCTTTATAAATCAGAGCATCGAGTATAGAAGTTGGGATGTAATGTTGAAATTGTACAGGGCATTGGTGAGGCCGAATCTGGAGTATGGTGTGCAGTTCTGGTCGCCAAATTATAGGAAGGATGTCGACAAAATGGAGAGGGTACAGAGGAGATTTACTAGAATGTTGCCTGGGTTTCAGCACTTAGGCTACAGAGAGAGGTTGAACAGGTTGGGTCTTTATTCTTTGGAGCGTAGAAGGTTGAGGGGGGACTTGATAGAGGTTTTTAAAATTTTGAGAGGGACGGACAGAGTTGACGTGGGTAGGCTTTTCCCTTTGAGAGTGGGGAAGATTCCAACAAGGGGACATAGCTTCAGAATTGAGGGACAAAGGTTTAGGGGTAACATGAGGGGGAACTTCTTTACTCAGAGGGTTGTGGCTGTATGGAATGGGCTTCCGGTGGAAGTGGTGGAGGCTGGCTCGATTTTATTATTTAAGAGTAAATTGGATAGGTATATGGATAGGAGGGGATTGGAGGGTTATGGTCTGAGTGCAGGTAGATGAGACTAGGTCAGGGAGAATGGTCGGCGTGGACTGGTAGGGCCGGACAGGCCTGTTTCCATGCTGTAGTTGTTATATGTTATATATGTTATATGTGTGCGTTTTGTATGTGTGTGTGTGTGTGTGTGTGTGTGTACGTGTGTGTATGTCTTTACCTTCTGCCAACTGATGATGAAGGGCTTGTATTGCCATGGTGTCTGTCCACATGCTCCAGGCTATGAATAATCTTTGTAAAATATATGGCAGTCACAGATAGCAAGCACTCACAGATAATATTAAGATCTAATTGCTGATAATGTTGGAAACACTCAGCAAGACAGGCAACATCGACAGAGAGAGAAATAGTGTTAACATTTCAAGTCAATGATACTCTATCAATACCAGACAAAACGATTAATTTTCTTCAGGGTTGTTGCCTAACTGGAACATTTTATTTCAGATTTCCATCATTTGCAATTGCCCTTTAGAATAACATGAAGAAAGAATAAATTCCCTTTAGAATAACAGTTTATGAGGATGTTGCCAGGACTAGAGGGTGTGAGCTATAAGGAGAGGTTGAGTAGGCTGGGACTCTATTCTTTGGAGTGCAGGAGGATGAGGGATGATCTTATAAAGGTGTATAAAATCATGAGAGGAATAGATCGGGTAGATGCGCAGAGTCTCTTGCCCAGAGTAGGTGAATTGAGGTCCAGAGGCCATAGGTTTAAGTTGAAGCGGAAAACATTTAATAGGAATCTGAGGGGTAACTTTTGACCTCAAAGAGTGTTGGGAACAAGCTGCCAGAGGAGGTAGTTGAGGCAGGCACTATCCCAATGTTTAATTAAAAGTTAGACAGGTCCATGGATAGGACAGGTTTGGAAGGATATTGTAGATTGATGATCAGCCATGATTGGTTTGGAAGGATATTGATTGTAGATGATCAGCCATGATCACAATGAATGGTGGTGCTGGCTTGAAGGGCCAAATGGCCTCCTCCTGCACCTATTTTCTATGTTTCTATGATATGGGCCAAATGCGGGCAGGTGGGATTGGTGTAGTTGGGACTTGTTGGTCAGTGTGAGCAAGTTGGGCTGAAGGGCTCGTTTCCATGCTATATCACTCTATGACTCTATGATAATGGTCAGATACTGAAGAATAAATATCCTGTGAGGCCATCCCCTGTTCCCCCACATAATTAGAACATTTATGTGTTTTAACAGACAGGAGCCCAGTTTAACATCTCATACAAAATGCAGCAAGGCACACTCTCGGTCCTACACTGAAGGCGGCTCATGTGCCCAAATGCCAGTTAGACATGAGCCCACTCTGTTGGAGTCACAGAAAGAGTTCCCTTGGCCCAACCTGTCCATGCCAAGCAAGTTCCCTTCCTGAGATAGTCCTATTTGCTTGCTTCTGGCAGCCCATGCCTGTTTTGAACATCAACAGGTTGAGCTGGTGGTGCTGCTCCCACACAGCTCCAGAGAGCTGGGTTCAATTCTGAAACATTATGCATAGAGTTTGCATGGCCTCCCTGTGACCACATGGGATTCCTTTGAGTGCTCTGGTTTCCTCCCACTATAATTTAGCTGCTACAATTTGCCGCAAGTATGTAATTGTGTGGTTCCATCTGGGATGAGTTGAGGGGAGAATTTAAAAAATGGGATTCATGTGTGACAGTCAGAGAGCCATAGAGTGAAACAGCATGGAAAGAATCCCCTTTGACCTAACCTGTCCATGCCAACCTAGGTACCTTCCTGACATAGTCCTATTTGCTTGCTTTTAGCCCATAGGCCTAAAAACCTTTCTTATCCATGAATCCTAAATGTGGTAATTGTACAATGCCTGGTGTGGACTCAATGGGCCGAAGGGCCTGTTTGCATGCTCTCTCTCGATAACTCTATCATGCAGGTCTCCCTCTCAGGGTTCTGCTCTCCACATTGAGCCCGCTATTAATCTCAGTGCTCCACCATAGTAATAATCACTTGGAGACAGTAATTATTGCTCTACGTGACCAAGCAACAATCCACTAGTTAAAGCCTGGCGATGAGCCAAGAGAAACACAAGTGAAAAAGAAGCAATAGCATTAACCATTAAGTTCACATAATAACAAGTGACTAAGCTCCGTTAATTAATGTGTTAGCAGCATCGTGACTGCTGTGTTGACTCAAGTAGCATCATCCTTGTTTTGTTTTATATATCACACTGCGTGCTCAGAGGCAAGAATATGCCAGGCTGCTTAATTCTGAAACGGGTCCCCTAAAAGCCAGCGGCGAAAGTGTGCGGATGTTTCCAAGGCAGGGAGCACTGCTGCCTGTGGCTGGCAATTGTTAAAGCCTCCCTAGCCCCGGAGATTGGCGGCAGATTGTGGTTCAATCACAGCCCCGGCGTTGCGATACTGCAACGGAGGCATTAGTGTGGCTCCGGGGACGAGTGGCGATCCCAGCTTATCAATTATTCATAAAGCCTAATTAATTAGCAATGATTTTCATGCACCGTGTCTCTTGGAATAATACGGTGTCCTTTAACTGTTTCCACTCAGGATCAGTGAGCGGGCTAATCTTGCGACCGCGAGGGTCCATTAGCAGCAACAATGCAATCCTCCTGTTGCAATGCTCAATGCACTTTGGCTAAATCTCCCGCATGCTGCCTGCGTCGACGTCATCCACTAGCAAGGGTCCTTACCATCTGGGCCCTGCCCTCTTCTTGCTGCTACCAATGGGAAGGAGGTGTAGACACCTGAAGTCCCACACTACTAGGTTCAGGAACCAATACTTTCCTACAACCATCAGGTTCATGAACCATAACTTTGATCCTACCTCGGCAAACAAACATCACAGACCAACTCTCCCATACCATGGACTTTTACTTTCATTGCATTTTGCACTAATGTCTTTTTTTTGCCGTCATTTTTCTTTTTATTGGTGTATAATTTATGTTTTTGTGTGTGCCCATGATGCTACAGCAAGTAACATTTTTCATTGTACCTGTACCTTACCGTACCTGTGCATATGGCAATAAACTTACCGACAGTAACTTAATTTGACAGGCTGGTGCTTGGAAAACAACTTGGCACTCAACACCAAAAAAACAAAAGAGCTCATCATCGCCTTCAGGAAGAAGCAGAGTGACCATCCCCCACTGCACTTAAAAGGAGAAAGAGTGGATAGAGTCTCCAGTTTCAGGTTCCTGGGCACCCACATCTCAGAAGATCTCACGTGATCAACCAACATAAACTCTCTGGTTAAGAAGGCACAACAGCAGCTTCACTTCCTAAGAACCCTCAGGAAAGTCAACCTGCCACAACAGCTGCTAGTGTCCACCTACCGGTGCTCCATTGAGGGTGTCCTGACACATGGGATCCTGGTGTGGTCTGGCAACAGTTCTCCTGCTGACAAGAAGGCTCTGCAGAGAGTCATCAACACAGCCCAGAAGATCACCAACATACATCTGCCTGCCGTGGAAGACATCTTTAGCTCCCGTTGCCTGCGGAAGGCATCCTAAAGGACCCATCTCATCCCGCCCATCATTTGTTTGCCCTTCTGCCCACAGGAAAGCGCTACAGGTCCATCAAAGCGCACACCACAAGACTAACAGTTTCTACCCTCAGGTCATCACCACACCGAACTCTGCACTGAAAGCACCCCCCCCCCATAGACATTATTTATACTGTACAATACTTGCCATTATGCAATTCTGATATATTCATTTATAATGTCTATTTTTATAATATTATTCTGTGCAATATCTTATATTCTGACAATGACCTTCTGAGTGCAATATGTTATATTCTGATAAGGGTGCATACGTAGGCATAATGTGTATGCGTGTGTGAGTCTGTGTACATGTGTCACAGTGTGTGCACATCAGTATATGAACAATTTTTATTTTTCTCACTCTTTTACTGTTATTTTATTGTTATTTTTTATCTTGTACATTTGAGCTCCGCTCAGGCAGTGCGCCTCAATTTCATTGTATGCACCACTACAATGATAATAAAGAGATAGATAGATAGATAGATAGATAGATAGATAGATAGATAGATAGATAGATAGATAGATAGATAGATAGATAGATAGATAGATAGATAGATAGATAGATAGATAGATAGATAGATAGATAGATAGATAGATAGATAGATAGATAGATAGATAGATAGATAGATAGATAGATAAATCAAGAAATAGATAGATCAATAAATAGATAGATAAAGAAATAAATAAATAAATAGATAAATAATAGATAAATAAACAAATAAATCAATCGATAAATGGACAAATAGGTGGATAGATAAATAAATAAATAGATAGATAAATAAACAGATAAATGGACAAATAAATAAATAATTAAATAGATAGATAAATACATAGACAGATAAATGAATAAATAAATAAATTAATGATCTGATAAATAGACAGATGAATAAATAAATAAATAAACAAACAAATAAATAAATAAATAAACAGATAAATAAATAGATAAATAGATAGATAGATAAATAAGTAAATGAATAAATAGACAGACAGACAGACAGACAGACAGACAGACAGACAGACAGACAGACAGACAGACAGACAGACAGACAGACAGACAGACAGACAGACGGATGACCTCCCCATGAACTGCCTTGATACAGGGCTTGGCCCATGCTTTGTGGGAGAAAAGTTTAGTTTAAAATCTAATTTCTTCATCACATTTTATTCGTCTCTTACTGGCCTCCAGAGCAATCCCTTAAACCTCATGCCCCAAGTCCATGGTAGTCCGTGGTGGGTCCAAGGTGTTTGGTGGGTGAGGTAGAATTAGGGTTGTGGGCGGAATGGGGGGCGGGGGGGGGGGGGGGGGTGGAATCAACAATCTGATAGTTGCAGGGAAATAGTTGGTCCTAAACTTGGTGGTGTGGGACTTTGGGCATCTGCATCTCCTTTACGATGGTAGCAGCGGGAAGATAGCATAGCCCGGATGGTAGATATCCTTCACGATGGACTTTGGCCTTTTTGAGGCAGCGCCTCATGTAGATGGTTTAGATGGTGCAGAAGAAAACTCTGGTCCATGCACCAGTAATGCACGGAAGGCATGTATAAGCACCATCCCTCCTCTCTCGAAGGACATTAGATGGTATTTTACCGTATCTGGCATCTTGATGGTCACCATCATCTAGATGGTCACCATTATCGATTGCAGTTTTTTATTTGCAATTTCATTTAATTAGCCAAATTTAAATGCCCTTACAGTTGTGGTGAGGTCTACACTTGTGTTTCCCAAATCATTAGTCTGGACCTTGTAATTGGCAGAAGCGTAACCACAATGCCACAAGCCCTATTCGTTTGGACTAAGTAGAGAGATGATTTGGAAACAATGATAATTCTAGTGGAAGCAAGGGATTTTTTTTTGTTGCTTCCCTTGGGAATAGAATGAAAAACAAGAGAATTGTGATTTGAGCATTTAAATCCCAAACCATTTCCAATATTGCAGTCAACATTTTCCAGGTATACTAAAGGCTGCCTGGGCATTACAGTGTAATCTGTTTACATTGTTTATGTAGACGACTTAAAGGGAGTTCAAGGCAGTCGGCAAGGACTCCAAAGAGTACAGGTATGTAGGTTAATTGGCTGGGTAAATGTAAAATATTGTCCCTAGTGGGTGTAGGATAGTGTTAATGTATGGGGATCGCTGGGCGGCGCGGACTTGGTGGGCCGAAAAGGCCTGTTTCTGCGCTGTATATATATGATATGATGATATGATATGATCCACCCTTAATCATCTGCATTCACTGTGAAGTTCATCCTTTAGAGTCATAGAGTGAAACAGCGTGGGAACAGGCCCTTCGGCCCAACTTGCCCACACTGGCCAACATGTCCCATCTACACCAATCCCACCTGCCCTCATTTGGTCCAAATCCCTCCAAACGTGTCCTATCCATGTACCTGTCTAACTGTTTCTTAAATGTTGGGATAGTCCCTTGCTCAACCACCTCCACTGGCATCTTGTTCCATACACCCACCACCCTTTGTGTGAAAAGGTTGCCCCTCAGATTCCTCTTAAATCTTTTTCCCTTCACCTTACATCTATGTCCTCTGGTCCTCGATTCACCTACTCTGGGCAAGAGATTCTGTGCATCTACCCGATCTATTCCTCTCATGATTTTATACGCCTCTGTAAGATCACCCCTCATCCTCCTGCGCTTAAAGAAATAGGGTCCCAGACTACTCAACCTCTCCCTATAGCTCAGACCCCCTAGCTCTGACAACACCCCCTTAAATCTTCTCTGTACCCTTTCCAGCTTGACGACAGCTTTCCTGAAGCATGGTGCCCAGAACTGAACACAACATTTTACTAAAGAAGAATTGAAACTAACAGCAGAAATAGGTAATTTGACCCTTAAAGCAAGCTTTGTCTTTCATCAAGTCTTGACCAATCTTTTACCTCGGTACCATTGTCCTGCATTATCCCCTTGCATCACGTAATTCCCACAACATCTAGAAATCTATTGATGTCTGCTTTGAGTGATCTCGGTGACTGAGCCTCAGTAGCCCTCCGGCAGGGAGAATTCCAAAGGTTCCTTTACTCTGGGCAGAGATTTCTAGTAGTCTCAGTCCTCAATAGCCCTTAGCCTTTATTCAAAAGTCAAGAGAGAGTGAGAGAATCAAGAGTGTTTTATTGTCATGAAATGGAACAATGAAATACTTGCTTGCAGCAGCACAACAGGTTTGTAAACACAGTACTCAACAAAAATTGAACAATAAATAAAAGCCCAATACAATTCAAACAACAAACCAAAGCCCAAAGCCCATAGTTCAACCAAGGCCGTTCATAGTTCAGTGTTTAGTTGGAGTTCGTAGTGTTCAATAGCCCGATGGTCATTGGGAAGAAGCTGTTCCTGAAGCTGAATGTTACATTTTTCAGACTATCTATGTCATTGTCATAGAATTGTAGAGTTGTACAGCACAAAAATGGGCTCTTTCGTCCATCCGGTCCATGCCGACTTCTTTTCCCCTTTTGTGCTAATAGCTTGCCCCACATTATTCTTTGGTGCCTTGCCTACTTATATGGCTGTCTAAATGCCTTTGAAACACAGTGATTGCACCAGATTCCACCTCCTCTGACAACACTTTCCAGATATGACCCCTGGTACTAACCTCTAAACTCCAAACATATTTTTCCTGCATCAAACCTGTCGATTCCTGGAGAGATGTTTGCAAGTCTGAATAAGACATCTTCACATTGAAACCTGCAATCAACATCACCCAACATCACCCAATTTTCCAACGTTGATAAATACTCTGCTTTTCTGACCTGTGAATAGATGATTTTGCACTTTTTGTCCATTTTCCCATCTACCACCGCCAACCTTGAATAAATGTGATCACATCATAAACAACCGTCTGCGAAATGGGATTCATAAGAATTCCACGGCCACAAGGGAACGCTTAACTTGAGATATTACACTCAGTCACTTGAGATATTACACTCATTACACTCCATTTGTAGAGGGAGGGAGAAGCAGTTGCCCACTTTGATAAGGGATCATCCACTGGAATCATTATCTCTGTTTCTCTCGCTGCAGATGGTGCTCAGCATGCTGAGCATTTTCAGACATTTCTGTTTTCATTGCAGTTTTCCAGGGTCGGAATGGTTTTTTAGCTTCAGAGGGAAGTACGACAGGGATCTTCAGCAGAGATCTCTGTCGTAATTCAGTTTGAAGAAGGGTCTCGACCCGAAATGTCACCCATTCCTTCTCTCCCGAGATGCTGCCTGACCCGCTGAGTTACTCCAGCATTTTGTGTCTACCTTCGAATGAAACCAGCATCTGCAGTTTTTTTTCCTTCTCCAGCAGAGGTTTTGTGTTTACCACAAGACATGTGCTGCCATTTAAACCTGCTGGATTATGGTGGCTACTGTTATGGTAGAAAAATGTACGCGCACCCGTAATCCCCCACACTAAGCCTCTCTATGCCAAAATCTGTTGTTAGGAGAAAAGGAAGAAGAAATGAATTGTAGCACCCATTCCTATAAAACAAGAAAACATCTTGCATTCTTAAAGCATTTTACACAATCCCAGGTCATTCTTCCCCAAACCAGCTCCACAGTCATCGGGTGCTCTTATGAATCTGTCGCAACACAGGAAACAGGGCCCTAGTGAGACCAGGGCCCTAGTGAGACCGCACCTGGAGTACTGTGTGCAGTTTTGGTCTCCAAATTTGAGGAAGGATATTCTTGCTATTGAGGGCGTGCAGCCTAGGTTTACTAGGTTAATTCCCGGAATGGCGGGACTGTCATATGTTGAAACATTGGAGCAACTAGGCTTGTATACACTGAAATTTAGAAGGATGAGAGGAGATCTTATCGAAACGTATAAGATTATTAAGGAGTTGGACACGTTAGAGGCAGGAAACATGTTCCCAATGTTGGGGGAGTCCAGAACAAGAGGCCACAGTTTAAGAATAAGGTGTAGGCCATTTAGAACTGAGATGAGGAAAAGCTTTTTCAGTCAGAGAGTTGTGAATCTGTGGAATTCTCTGCCTCGGAAGGCAGTGGAGGCCAATTCTCTGAATGCATTAAAGAGAGAGCTAGATAGAGCTCTTAAGGATAGCGGAGTCAGGGGTATGGGGAGAAGGCAGGAACGGGGTACTGATTGAGAATGATCAGCCATGATCACATTGAATGGCGGTGCTGGCTCGAAGGGCCGAATGGCCTCCTCCTGCACCTATTGTCTATTGAAACATGGCAGCAAAATTTCTACATTACAAGTACCTTCCAACATCAATGGGATAATCTATATACTAAAAATCTTGTTTGTTTGTTTGTTTGTTCCAGAACTACAGCCAAAACCGTACACGATAGCGCGATAATTTTAGGCCCACGGTACTCACCGTCGTCCCTTTGGTGCTATTGGAAGAAGTTTCATTGAAATCGGTGATATATTTTTTAAGTTATTCACATTTTAAAGTTTAAATCTATCTCCTAGGGAGGGAAGGGGGAGGGAGGGAGAGAGGGAGGGCGGTGGAGGGCGGGGAAGGAGTGAGGGAGGGGGAGAGGAGACAGGATAAGGGGGAATTGAGTGGGGGGGAGGGGAAAGGGGGAGGGGAATGGGGGAGGGAGAGGGGAGGGGGAGGGGGGGAGGGATGGGAGAGGGGAGGGGAGGAGGGAGGGGGGAGGAGGGAGGGGAAGGGGGGGAGGTGGGAGGAGAGGGTGCTGCACCAATGCAGGAGGGTGCTCATCACATGTTAACCTACTCATTCCTGGGATCATTCTTGTAAACCTCCTCTGAACCCTTTCCAGAGCACAGCACATCCTTCCTCAGATATGGTGAGCAAAATTGAATCGATTCTTGAAGTGTCTTTGGACAAAATGTTTCCCCATCAATGTCCCATCTTTTCTTCAATTCCTGATTTGCCCAAAACAACCACATTATATTTAACTTTCACAACCTTCTCAGTTTTCATTTTGATCATCCTTTTGCAGAGCAAGTCTTCAGCTAACCTTGGAAGCTGCTTTCTCTCCTTCGCTTTGTGCCCTTGGCTATCTTTCCACTAATCTCTGCCAGATCTCCCCTAATGAGCTCCTTCTCTAGCTTGCAACTACTCAGAAGCTAAAGAGGTCTTTTGCCTTCCCAGATAAGCCAATTTTTTAAAGTTAATAAGTATAGAATTTGTCATGAACCTATCATCTTGAGCACTGATGCATGAGAAAGAATGTGAGCTGCCTATATTTTGCATGGATATCATTATCAGTGATGGTGCATTCTCTTTCTTTCACCCTGCACCTTGAAAACCAACAGTTCTACAAGAACAGTCTGACTGTATGGGTGCTTGATAGACTATTCAACCATCTGATGCCATTAAATTGGAACGAGTGCAGGGAAGATTTGAAGTCTGAAGAAGGGTCTCGACCTGAAACGTCACCCATTTCTTCTCTCCAGAGATGCTGCCTGTCCCGTTGAGTTCTTTCCTACACAGAGAAGATTTACTACATGTAGGATGGAACTGCAGATGCTGGTTTACATCGATGATAGCTACAAAATGCTGGATTAATTTAGCAGGACAGGCAGCATCTCTGGAGAGAAGGAAGTCTGAAGAATGCGCTAGGCCCGAAACATCACTCATTCCTTCTCTCTAGAGATGCTGTTTATCCTGCTGAGTTACTCCAGCATTTTACTGCATGTGTTTCAGTGACAATTGTATCGCACATTTGCTGAGTCAAATTTGTAGCTGCAGCTCCCTCCTCTGAAAGATGGTGTCCATTTGAGTCTCAGAGCAACGGAGGATATTGCCACGACTTGAGGGCCTGAGCTATGGGAAGAGGTTGGGCAGGCTGGAACTTTATTCCTTGGAGCACAGGAGGCTGAGGGGTGATCTTATAGAGCTGTATAAAATCATGAGGTAATAGATAGGGTGAATGTACAGAGTATTTCTAACAGGATAGGGGGAAACAAAAATTGAAGGGCATAAGTTTGAGAAAGTTAATTTTTTTAATAGGAACCTGCAGGTCAGCTTTCACATAGAGTGTGGTGGGTATGTGGAACGAGATGCCAGAGGAAATAGTTGAGGCAGGTACAATAACAACATTTGAAAGACATTTCTATAGATGCATGGACTGGAAAGGTTTAGAGGGTTATGGGGCAAATGCGGGCGAATAGGTTGAGCTTAGATGGGGCAAATTTTTTTGATTTAGATTTAGAGATGCAGCGCAGAAACAGGCCCTTCGGCCCACCGGGTCCGCGTCACCCAGTGATCCCCGCACACTATCACTATCCTACACCCACTAGGGACAATTTTTACATTTGGCCAGCCAATTAACCTACATACCTGTACGTCTTTGGAGTGTGGGAGGAAACCGAAGATCTCGGAGAAAACCCACGTAGGACACTGGGAGAACGTACAAACTCCATACAGACGGCGCCCGTAGTCAGGATCGAACCTGAGTCTCCGGCGCTGCATTCGCTGTAAGGCAGCAACTCTACCGCTGCGCCACCGTGCCGCAAATTTGGTCAGCGGAAGGGCCTGTTTCTGTGCTGGATGACCCTATGACTCATGAGAGATAGATCAGCCACGTTTGAGTGGCGGAGTTGACGATGGGCCGAAAGGCCTAATTCCTCTCCTATCATTTACGACCTTATGACCTTATGGCTCTAAGACCTGCCTTCAGCTGATGTCCATGCTCACAATGCTGCAGGATTGCTATGAGACAATGGTTGTGCACAATGGCACGCGATCAATACTTCCTCACTCAGCAGCGAACAGCAAGCAAGTAGGAGACGCAGCTCTGGGACTCAAATGGACACCATCTCTGAGAGGAGGGCATTGCAGCAACAAATTTGACTCGGGAAGTGTGCAATACAATTGTCACCGAAACACAGCTGTAGGGCAGTCAGAATTAGAAATTAAGCAGACCAAGCCTGCAAGAAAAAAGGAGCAAAAATATAAAAGGACCAGGAGGAAATGTAGTGACTTAAAAACACAGTTATCTTAGTAACAGACAGGTTGCAGTAGGAGTTATACATACACTGGAGGCTTTGAGGACAGATTTTTAAAAAAATAGATAAGGATTTAGGTTGTATACAAACCTTCAGGTAACAGCTTTGAAATAGCAGAGCATATGACTGCTGGAAAAAAACACAGCAATATAAACCACCTTCTGCGGTTCCTGGCTTCTGCAAATAAATGCGGAAACTGGGCAAGCGTATAATAAAGGCAGGGTGATGTAATGAGGGTTTTAACTTTCATCTAGTTTGGCTGACTAGGCAACATCTGAAAGGCAGTGCTTTTCCGAAGTGCGTTCAGGATAGCTTCCTACTCCAATGTGTCCTGGCAACAACCGGAGGCCACGTGAGGCCATCTTGATCTATGATTAGTTAACAGCCATATTTGTGCACTGTAAGCCTACATTTATCATAATGTGATCAAATTCAACGTAGCACGAAAAGGTAGAGTAGGCAGAATTAATATCTAGAAAAGAACTGCAGATGATAGTTCACACTGAAGATGGACACACAATGCGGTAGTAACTCAACGGGTCAGGCAGCATCTCTGGAGGAAAGGAATAGGTGATGTATCAGGTCAAGATCATTCAGTGTGAAGAAAGGTCTCGACCTGAAACGTCGCCTATTCCTTTTCTCCAGAGATGCTGCCTGACCCGCTGAATTAAGCTGTGTTCCCAGGGTGAAATGGGCACGTTATTTCATGTTTAGAAAATACTGATTTATCAGTAGGAGGGGCATGAAACCAAAGTTAATGAACCAGTTTGAACCCTGAAAAAAAGATCTACTTGCCAAAGATAATAGCCACGGGCACCTCAAGCAGAATGGCTTTAAATTAAAAACCAAAACCCACAAAATAACAATAACTAGTCCAGATCGCAGCAGGTAGGCGAGGATAGCAAAAAAGTGAGAGAACTGATAATAAAAGCATAAAAGGGAGTGGGAAGGGAAAACATGGTGAGGGGATGTCAAAATCATCATTAAAATTGTTTGCAATTGGTTTGGGAAGATGGGGTGGTCAGTGTCAGAGCGGGTCAACTTGAAAATAGAGAAATTGAAAATAAATATGAGAGGTGGTGTGAAAGTTGGATGATTATATTGCAAGAGAATTTACAGGGGATGGGATTAATAATATGTTGGATATCAATATATTCTATGAAGTAGTAGTCTTAGACAATAGACAATAGACCATAGGTGCAGGAGTAGGCCATTCGGCCCTTTGAGCCAGCACCGCCATTCAATGTGATCATGGTTGATCATTCTCAATCAGTACCCCGTTCCTGCCTTCTCCCCATACGTGTCCAACCCCTTAATAATCTTATACGTTTCGATAAGATCCCCCTTCTAAATTGAAGTGTATACAAGCCTAGTCGCTCCAGTCTTTCAACATATGACAGTCCTGCCATTCCGGGAATTAACCTAGTAAACCTACGCTGCACACGTCTTCCCACCCAGACCACTCCCTCCCCAGGTACTTTCCCCTGCAACTGCAGGAGATGCAACACCTGACACTATACCTCCTCCCTTTACTCCACCCAGGGACACCAACAGACCTTTCAGGTGAGGCAGAGGTTCACATGCACCTCCTCCAACCTCATCTACTGTATCCGTTGTTTTTGGTGTGGACTCCGGCGAGAGCAAGCACAGACTAGGCGATTGTTTCGCTTAACATCAACACCACGTCCTAGGCAATTTCCCAGTTTCTGTCCTGAGCCTCTTCCTCTGTCAGAGTGAGGACACATGCAAATTGACAGCATCTCATATTTTGCTTGGGCAGAACACAACCCAGCGGTATGAATATTGATTTCTCTAATTTCAATTAACCCTTGCATTCCCTCTCTCTGTCCCTCCCCCACCCTAGTTGTCCTGCTGGTTTCACTGCTCGTATCCCTTTGAGATCACCTCTTCAACAGCCAACAATGGACCATTGTGGGCTCAATATTTCCTTGATCATCGGTGCCGGCTCTGATTTGTTCTGTACCTTTTTATACCTTTAGTTTCCCTCTCCCTAGATTCTCAGTCTGAAGAAGGGTCTCAACCCAAAACATCACCTATTCCTATTCTCCAGAGATGCTGCCTGACCCGCTGAGTTACTCCAGCATTTTATGTCTTTCTCCAGTGTAAACCAGCATCTGCAGTTCTTTCTGACACAGTCTGAAGAAGGGTCCTGACCCAAAACTTTACTTATCTATGTTCTCCAACAATGCTACCAGATTTTTGTGTCTATTCTGCTAATAGTGGGCAAAAAGTGACAAATTGAGTATAGTGTTGGAATGGGTGAAGTTGTTCAAATTTTGAAGGAACATGGTACCATTTAAATGGATAAAAAATGCAGAAAGCTGCAGCATTAAACACAATACTCTAGTGCAACAGATAAGGAAGCATTACAGCAACTGCAGAATGCACGTGGGCCTGGCTCAACTGAGGGTGTCTTGTGATAAAAGGCCGAAAGACCCAGTGACGTTGAGGTACACAACTGAAGATGTGTCTGAATGGTAGCACCTAGTGGCCATCCCCAAGAACAACACCAGTCAATTGTAGTGCAAACCCTAGGGATTGTAACATCCAGTCCTACTAATCAATCAAAACCAATGGGCGAATGTCGAGGGCACTCTGAACAACATAATGAACAATCATTGGTGACAGTTCATGTAAGGGATTGTCTTACAGTGAAAACGTAAGTAGGTTGGGCTCGCCTATTGGAGATCAAAATAATGAAAGGTAATCTTATTAAACCATATAAGATACTTAGGAGCCTGGAAGAGTCAATGCTGAGAGGATATTTCAGAATCCAAAGACATGATATCAGAGAAAGGGCTGCCTATTTAAGGGTGAGATGAAGAAGAGTTTCACAGATGTTTGCAGGTGTTTGGAACTCCTGCTTGCCACAGAGGATTGTCAAGGTAGAGTTGTGTGTATGTTAAAGTCTCAAATAGATACAAGGTAGAAAAGTGGGCAAGAAAAGTTGCAACGGCCATGCTCCCATTGAATGGTGGAACAGCAAGCAAATTTCCCAGTTTCCAAACATTTTAACTCCCCTTCCCATTCCCATCCTGACCTTTCTGTCCTGAGCCTCTTCCTCTGTCAGGAGTTAAGCCACAGCCAAGCCCACCGGAAGGTGGACCTGCCTGGTAGGCCCAGCCCGCCCGCAGCGGACCAAGGACTGGCTGACCGAGGATGGAAGAGCCGCCCAGTAGGCCCAGCTCGCCCGCAGCGGACCGAGGACCCGCTGGCCGTGGACTGAGAACTTGCTCGCCACGGACTGAGAACCCACCCGGTCGGCCCAGCTCGCCCACAGCGGACCGAGGACCCACGCTGCCAGACGGAAACCCGGCCAGAAGGCCCAGCTCACTCACCCAGAGTGGAAGGAGTCGGGCGATGGGCTGGTAAGCAGACTGGCTGCAGGAGGCTGTGCTCTATCTCAGTGCTTATTGTGCTTACCTCAACTGAAGTAAGCAAAATAGTAACAACTAGACAAAGTGGACCTGTTGGGCCCAAACCTCTCCTGCATTGGTGTAGCACCCTGTCCTCCCCCCCTCTCTCCTCAACCCTCCCCTCTCCCTTCTCCCCCACTCCCCCCTTCCCCCCTCCTTCCTCCCTCCTCCCCTCCCCCTCCCTTCCTTTTAAACTTTGAAATGTGAATAACTTTTAAAAATATAACACCGATTTCAATGAAACTACTTGCATTATCATTAAAGTGACAATGGTGAGTAAGGTGGGCCTAGAATTGTCGTGCTATCATGTACCATTTTGGCTGAAGTTCAGTCACAAACAAGATAACAAACTAGAGTTTTAGTATATAGATAACACTAAATTTACAGAATCAAATAGTATCTGAACCAAGGCTTTAGAGTCATAGTCACATAGAAACATACAAAAACATAGAAAAATAGGTGCAGGTGTAGGCCATTCGGCCCTTCGAGCCAGCGCCGCCATTCAATATGATCATGGTCATTCGAATTTCACTGTACCTTAATTGGTACATGTGACAATAAACTGTCCTCGAAACCTTGAAAATCAGTACCCCGTCCCTGCTTTTTCCCCATATCCCTTGATTCCTTTAGCCCTAAGAACTAAATTTCTTGGTCACAGAATAATAAACGAAAACAGATCCTACAGCCCTTAAAGTCCGCACCAACCACTCTTACATTAATACGACACTCAATCATTTTATTCCACACATTTCCATCAGATTGTACCCCTCACCGACACACCAGGAGCAATTTATGGTAACCAATTAACTTACCAATCCACACGTTGTTCGGATGTGGGAGGAAACCGGAGCACCCAAAGGAAATCCACAAGGTCACAGGGAGAATGTGCAAGTGCACACAGCCAGCTACCGAGCGAGGCCAGTATTGAAAGTGTAAGAAAATAACTGCAGATGCTGGTACAAATCGAAGAAGAGTCTCGACCCAAAACGTCACCCATTCCTTCTCTCCTGAGATGCTGCCTGACCTGCTGAGTTGCTCCAGCGTTTTGTGAATAAATGAGGTCAGTATTGAACTCGGGTCACTGGAGCTGTGCTGCAGAGTTTCTATTAGTTGTTATTACTGCACCTCTTTTCCAGGAAATTTGAAGAAACAGCACAGATGCACAAAAAACAAACTTCCAAAGGTCTTTTGCTTTAAAAGCCAATCTCTTTGATCGTGAAACTGCACACCTCAGCCTTGGTATCATTGTTACGTTGAACAAGTTCAAACCCTCTCCTGTTCCTATGTTTCTACCTCTGGCCCATCCAGGTGCTTTTAGCAAAGGCTCTGCGTGACTTCTGCCATCCTGACAACTACAATTCCCCCTCGCACCATAGCGGGAACTGAGCGTGACAGAGTGCAGAACACAGTGTTTCAGAGAACTACAGAGAAAGAGCAGGTTAAAATAAAAGTGCAAGGTCCTTCTGCAGTTGTACCAGGTCCTGGTGAGACCGCACCTGGAGTACTGTGTGCAGTTTTGGTCTCCAAATTTGAGGAAGGATATTCTTGCTATTGAGGGCGTGCAGCGTAGGTTCACTAGGTTAATTCCCGGAATGGCGGGACTGTCGTATGTTGAAAGGCTGGAGCAATTAGGCTTGTATACACTGGAATTTAGAAGGATGAGGGGGGATCTTATTGAAACATATAAGATAATTAGGGGATTGGACACATTAGAGGCAGGAAACATGTTCCCAATGTTGGGGGAGTCCAGAACAAGGGGCCACAGTTTAAGAATAAGGGGTAGGCCATTTAGAACGGAGATGAGGAAGAACTTTTTCAGTCAGAGAGTGGTGAAGGTGTGGAATTCTTTGCCTCAGAAGGCAGTGGAGGCCAGTTCGTTGGATGCTTTCAAGAGAGAGCTGGATAGAGCTCTTAACCCTAGCAGGGTGAGGGGGTATGGGGAGAAGGCAGGAACGATTGAGAGTGATCAGCCATGATCGCATTGAATGGCGGTGCTGGCTCGAAGGGCTGAATGGCCTGCTCCTGCACCTATTGTCTATTGTCTATTGTCTATTGACCACAACAAGAAAGATTGGGAGATCAAGATCCCTAGTGTACGAGAGGTCCGTTTGTGAGTCTACTAAAAGAGGGGAAGAAGATCTCCATAAATCTGCTGGTATGTGCTTTCAAACTTTTATATCTTCGGCCCAATAGGAGAGGGGAGAAGAAGGAATGACCGGGGAATGAATGACTCTTAATTATGATGGCCGCTTTTCTGAGAAGTAGATGGAGTAGATGTGGGGAAGCTGGTTTATGTGATGGGCTTGGCTGCCTTCACAATTCCCTGCTCTTTCTTGTCGTCTTGGGCAAAGCAGTTGCCACGTGCCAATCTGCGACCAGATGCTTTCTGTGGCCTTACCCGTATCCTTAGAGCCCACAAAACGGAAGAGGCAGCAAAAGTCTAAAGCCACCTTCAATCCCGAGGGAAATGCCAAGGAAGATGGAGATGCTGTTCCGTGAACGAATAAAATTGAGTGCTGAGTGACTCGGACTGCCAGTTTGTAACACTGCTTTGCACCCAAGCTATTTACATGCACTCTGCATTTATGTGTACAGAAGTGGAGCTGAAGTGATGAAGGACTGGCAGCCGCCAGCTGACAAAAATAGGTCACAAAAGCGGTGATAAATAGCAAGTCATCGGGGAAGTTTGTATAGGGTCTGGAACCCCTGCAGTGAGTCACCTGCTGTTTTTATGTATGACATTTGTGCTAATATCGCCTCCTTGGTCAGGCTACCCGCTGATCACTTGCCTTCCATGCAACACTTCTTATGATGTCGTTGTCCTTCAGGACACTCAGACTGAGCGTTGGAATTAATTGACCGGCGGAGAGCATTATACAGTGTGATGAAGATGCGCTAGCATCAGCAAAAACTCTTCTGTTTCCATATGCACATCACGTCAGTGTAGGTTGTGTTGATTTGCATGCTAAATTAATTCATGCCTTAATTGTTCTGAAGGGCAATAATATATGCCTGAAGTGTCCAGAAGTACATACGTGTACAAGGCTGCAGGATAGTATCAGCAGTCTGGCCGGATGGCATTCAGTCTGCAGAAGTGCGGGGTGCAGCATTTCAGAAAGGCAAACAGCGCAAGGATGGTATGAAAGTTACACTGAGCCGCCGGAAGAGGTAATTGATGCAGGTAATAATGCAACGTTTAAGACACATTTAAACAGGTTATCTATTTATTCATGTCATCACACAACTGTTTGCCAATAGCGAGTAAATTTTAGTGCCTCTGCAAGATCCTTTACAGTGCATGTGTCTGCGAATCCTGTTACCACACTACACACTCTATTTAAACAGGTACATGGATAGGATAGGTTTGGAGGGATACGGGCCAAACACGGGCAGGTGGGACTAGTATAGATGGGGCATGTTGGTCGGTGTGGGCAAGTTCGGCCATAGGGCCTGTTTCCATGCTGTTTGACTCTATGACTCTATCAGGGAGTTCAAAGGGCTTAAAAGGTTCTTACTCTCTCAACGTCACTAACACCAAGAAGCTGATTGTTGAATTTAGAAGCGGGAGGCCAAGGATCTCATGAACCAGTCTTAATGAAAGGGCCGACGGTGGAGAGCCTCAACCACTTTAAGTTCCTGGGATGTGCATATCTCTGAGGATCTGTCCTGGACACAGTACATTCATGCTATCATCAAGAAAGCCTATCAATCCCTGTATTTCCGACAAAGACTGAGGAGATTCTGAATGTCTATGAATGTTCTCCCGAATGTCTAGAGGTGTGCAGTAGAGAGCATATTGACTGGTTACAGCATGGCTTAGTTTATCAACTTGAATGCCCAGGAACGAAGGAGATTACAAAACGTGGTGGACATTGCCAAGGACCCACACTTCCCTGGCTCTCATTCCAGGCCTGCCATCGGGAGGAAGGTATAGGAGTCTGAAAACCATGATCTCTGCGTTCAAGAACAGCTTCTTCCCAACAACCATCAGATTCTTGACAGTACAAAAATAAAAAATTAAACTATGAACTACCAACTGTCTTGGTTGCATTAAGGACATTGGGCTTTTTTGGCACTAATATTGATTTAAAAAAAATTATTGATCTAGTTTCATTGTTTATTATGTTATCTATTACCGTACTGTGTTTATAGACCTGTGATGGTGCTGCGTAAGCGGTTTGTTGCACTATTTTCAACACAAATGACAATTAAACACTCTTGCCTCTTGAAAAACAGGCAGCGTTTTAATGTTTTAGTGAGTCACCTCCTCAATGTATCTGAAATCCCAGGCACTCTCAGTTCACCCTCCAGGAGTTATCCCTAGAGAAGATGACATGAAGAATGTAAATACATTGGGATGATGTGGCTGTTTTGAACACTTCTGGAGAATAGTCCAAGTGAATGAGCAAGTACGGTACTGAACAAGGAAAGCTCCTCTCATCAGACATTGTGTGAGACCAGAGTGCCCCAAAGGCTCACTTTTCACAATGCCAGGGCACTTGATTCTTAAGACATAGAGCTATACAGCATGAAAATGGAACCTGTGGCTCAACTCCTCCACACTGGCCAAGTTGGCATTCTGTGTTAGTCCCATTTGCTTGCATTTGGCCCATATCCCTATAAACCCCTCTAACTCATTTATCTGTCCAAATGTCTTTTGAAAGTTGTAATTATATCTGCTTCTATAGCTTCTTTTGGCAGCTCTTTCCAGATACAGATCACCCTCTGAATGAAAAAATAAATATCCCTGTGGTCCTGTTTAAATCTCTCCCCTCTTATCTTAAGCTTATCCGTCTAGTTTTAGGATTTTCCACACCGTGAAAAAGACTGTGAGCATTCACTTTATCCATGCCGGTCAGGATTTTGTTTACTTCAATAAGGTCACCCCTTAGCCTCCTTAGCTCCAAAGAAAGCTGTCCCAGCCGATCCAGCCTCTCGCTGTAACTCAAGCTGCATGTTTCCATAACGGAGAAAGGAACACTTTTGATCTGTAGTCACTGTCATAATATAATCTGAACAGCCAAGGTGTGCTCAGCTGAATCCTAAAAGCAATGAACAGACTTTAAAATGATGGCTGAATAATACATTTTGGCAAGGATACTGAGGAGAATTCACCTGTTCAACTTCAAGCCAGTCCAGTGCGATTGCTACTATATGCCTGAGAGGATAGGCAGTGGTATAACATTGCAACAGAAAGGCAGTGTTTGCTGCAGGGTAGTATTCCAACTGTGCTCCTGCAGGCAAACTGTCTGGTAAGGGATTTGAATCAAGAATTCTCAGGCTGGGTACAACCATGCTCACATTTGGCAAGTTTACAACTGTAACATTGGAACAATGATGATTTAAGCATCCAAAAACAAATATATACAAAGATACAAAAGCTTGAAAACATGTTCCACCACGTTCAAGAAAAGCTTCCTTGATGTCACCAGGCTCTTGGGTGGCCCTCTCATTTGGTAAGGATGTATTCCTGATCTTCCAATCTACCTTGTTGCAGTTTTTTTTCTAATCAGTGCTTTCTCTGCAGCTGTATATACTATATATTGCATTCTGTTTCATTTCTTTTTTGCACTGCCTGTTGTGTGCATGCCTGGTATGATTGCCCTCAAGTATGGTGCTGGCTCGATGGGCTGAATGGCCTCCTCCTGCACCTATTGTCTATTGTCTATGGTATGATCTGCCCGGATAGCACGACTCGTGGCATATGTGACAATAATAAATCAATATGATTACTAACGCCAAATAATTAAAGATAGACACAAAATGCTGGAGTAACTCAACAGGACAGGCTGCATCTCTGAAAAGAAGGAATAGGTGATGTTTCGGGTCGAGACCCTTCTTCAGACTGATTTCAGCCAAATAATTAAGTCAGGTTTGAAATTTTAATTGGGCTCCCAAACTCACTTTATTTGCTCTGTTCCCAGGAGTAGGAAGTAAGAAAGTTGGTGACTTTCAGAGCCTCTCTTGCCCAACAGGTATTGGATAAGTTCGTCAGATGGAGTTTCCACAAGTTCATAAGTTAAAGGAGTAGAATTAGGCCATTCGGCCCATTGTGTCTTCTCCGCCATCAAATCATGGATTAGAACATACAGGGCAAGATTAGCAAATTTGCTGATGATACAAAAGTTAGTGGTTTTTCAGATAGTGAAGATGGTTGTGAATGATTGCAGCAGGATCTCGATCGATTGGCCAGGTGGGCAGAGGGATGGTTGAGGAATGGAATTTAATCCAGAAAAGTGTGAGGTGTTGCATTTTGGGACATCGAACAAGGGCAGGACCTAGACAGAAAATGGTAGGCCTCTGGGTAGTGTTGTAGAGTAGAGGGATCTTGGAGTACAGGTGCATGGTTCCTTGAAGGTCGAGTCGCAGGTAGATAAGGTGGTCAAAAAGGCTTTTGGCACTTTGGCCTTCATCAGTCAGAGTATAGAGTTGGGAGGTCATGTTGCAGTTGTATAAGACGTTGGTGAGACCGTATTTAGAATATTGTGTTCAGTTCTGGGCTGGGTCTCTATTCCATGGAGCGCAGGAGGATGAGGGGAGATCTTATAGAGGTATACAAAATTATGAGAGGAATAGATCGGGTAGATGCACAGAGTCTTTTGCCCAGACTAGGGGAATCGAGGACCAGAGGACATACGTTCAAGGTGAAGGGGAAAAGATTTAATAGGAATCCGAGGAGTAACTTTTTCAAAGAAAGGGTGATGGGAGTATGGAACAAGCTGCCAGAGGAGGTAGTTGAGGCTGGGACTATCCCATCGTTTAAGAAACAGTTAGACAGGTACATGGATAGGACAGGTTTGGAGGGATATGGACCAAGCGCAGGCAAGGGGACTAGTATAGCTGGGACATTGTTGGCGATGTGGGCAAGTTGGGCCGAAGGGCCTGTTTCCACACTGTATCACTCTATGACTCTATCTCTGCCTCCTAATCCCATTTTCTTGCCTTCTCACCATAATCCTTGACAACGGTTCTAATCAAGGATTTATCTATCTCTGCCTTAAAAATTTATCTATCTCTGCCTTAAAAATGTCCACTGACTTGGCCTCCACACTACCTACCCTCTGACTAAAGAAGTTCCTCCTCACCTCCTTTCTAAAAGAGCGCCCTTTAATTCTGAGGTTATGACCTCTGGTCCTAGACGCTCCCACCAGTGGAAACATCCTTTCCGCATCCACTCTATCTATGCCTTTCATTATTCTGTAAGTTATTCTGTAATTCATTATTCTATAAGACCTTTGCATGAACCGTGTCCATGTCCTCGATGCAGCGTATCTAAAGGGTGATCAGTATCCCATTCGGAACACCTTTCCAGCTCGTGTAGATCCCATCCCAGAAAATATTGGGAGCAGAGAGAGCAGGTGAGGTCTCGGTTTAATATCTCACCTGATTGTTGGCACCGCTGATTTTGCACCTCCTCCTCATGATATCGGATAGGGGAGCTGTCGACCTAGATCTTTGCACTTTGTTGTGGAATGGATTTGAAGCAATTAACCACCGGGTTATGCCAATTGATTCATAAGCCACTTTGCAGAGGCGGTAAGTTCATGTTCATAAGTGATAAGAGCAGAATTAGTCCATTCGGCCCATCAAGTCTATGCCATTCAATCATGGCTGATCTATCTCTCCCTCCTAACCCCGTTTTCCTGCCTTCTCCCCATAACCCCTGACACCCGTACTAATCAAGAATCTATCTATCTCTGCCGTAAAAATATCTACGGTGGTGCAACGATCCATCGCTCCCTCGATCTGTTTGGATGATGCGGAGGTTGAAGGGATGGGTTGCAAGGCACCATTGCAGTGCCGTGTTAATGTTTTGCTCTCTGAAGCCTCGTCCAAAGGGAAGGAAAATTAACCTTGAAGAGCCTCCCAAGTGAAACAAAAATCAATTCAAGATAAATCCTGTCAACTGGACCAGGAACTGAGATTGAGTTGATTTCTGGAATTAGAAACATAGAAACATAGAAAATAGGTGCAGGAGTAGGCCATTCGGCCCTTCGAGCCTACACCGCCATTCAATATGATCATGGCTGATCATCCAGCTCAGTAACCTGTACCTGCCTTCTCTCCATACCCCCTGATCCCTTTAGCCACAAGGGCCACATCTAACTCCCTCTTAAATATAGCCAATGAACTGGCCTCAACTACCTTCTGTGGCAGAGAATTCCACAGACTCACCACTCTCTGTGTGAAGAAATGTTTTCTCATCTCGGTCCTAAAAGACTTCCCCCGTATCCTTAAGCTGTGACCCCTGGTTCTGGACTCCCCCAACATCGGGAACAATCTTCCCGCATCTAGCCTCTCCAACTCCTTAAGAATTTTATATGTTTCAATAAGATCCCCCCTCAGTCTTCTAAATTCCAGCGAGTATAAGCCTGGTCTATCCAGTCTTTCTTCATATGAAAGTCCTGCCATCCCAGGGATCAATCTTGAGGTAGATGGGTTAATAATTCCAGTAAAAAGCCTCTGCCATGATCTGTGAGCAGATCCACGATATTTAACTCCGTGCACGCGGGGAACTGTGGCCACAGATCTTAATGCTTCATCCAGTGGAGCCAATACACAGAGCGTTTTCCATACTGCAACCAACGATGATGATCATGTTGTGTCAATGTGTAGTAAATGGTTTCCTTTGCGGTCAGGACTGGACGGTACGCAACTGGCCTTGAACAAACATTCATTCTGCAACTTGCGCCAACTCAGTTTTCCGTTAATTCATGCACAGGATGTGGGTGTCACTGGGAAGGTCAGCATTTATTGCTCATCCCCAATTACCCCTGAAGTTTTACCGGAGAATTGCAGAGTGTGGCTGAGACAACCGCATTGTGGTCACCAATTTACCAGACTTCCTTTTGTAAAAAAACTTTAATAAAGCAGTTGGTTTCATGGTCACCAGCTTGTAATTCCAAGGTTAATTTAATGAACTGAAGCTATTGTCTTGAGATTTGAACTCAGCCTTGCATATTGGATTGCTGCAATCTTTTTTCCCCATGGTAGATATATCAAAAACTAAAGGGCATAGGATTAAGATGAGAGGAGGGAGTTGACATAGAGGGTGGACGCACTGCCAGACGTGATGGTAGTATTAGCTACATTTACTACATTTAGACAGACATTTAAATAGGCAAGGTCTAGATTATATGGCCCTAATGGAGAAAATGGGATTAGTGTAAATGGATAAAATGGTCATAGAGGGCTGAAGGGCTTGTCTAGAGGCTGTCCACGACACAGTAAAAAGCCCGATAGTTCATCTACATTGCATAATCAGAGTTACAACACCAAGTTTGGATTGAAATGGTTGCTTAGTCCAGCAATTCCTCTCATTGTAGGAACAATTCCAAATGTGTGTGAAATTGTGGTCACTGCTCTTCAGGAGGGATATCTGGGAGAGATTCCAGAAAAGGATTAATGGAACAACTTCAGTAAAAAGGATAGACTGAAGCTTTTCTCCTTGTAGCAGCGAGCTACGAGGGAAGTTTGATATACCAATTCATGGCTAGTTTAGATGTGGTGGGCAGTGAGAAACCGTTCCGAATTACCGAATGGTTTAAAGATCAACCAATGTGTATGGGGATCAATGAAGATGGAATTAATGTGGATGCGTGCCCACTGGTTGGCATGGATGTAGTGGGCCGAATGGCCTGTTTCAGTGCAGCATGACTCTATGGCTCGATGACCGACAGATACAGATTAGGGAATACAAGGATTTTTTTTCATGTAAGGAGTAGTTTTATAGACAATAGACAATAGACAATAGGTGCAGGAGTAGGCAATTCGGCCCTTCGAGCCAGCTCCGCCATTCACCGTGATCATGGCTGATCATTCTCAATCAGTACCCCGTTCCTCCCTTCTCCCCATACCCCCTGACTCTGTTATCATTAAGAGCTCTATCTAGCTCTCTCTTGAAAGCATTCAGAGAATTGGCCTCCACGGCCTTCTGAGGCAGAGAATTCCACAGATTTACAACTCTCTGAGTGAAACTGAGTGATCTGAACTCACTGTCTGTAAAGAACGGGGAAACAGAGTCAATCAGGTAAATGGATGTACAGTTAAGAGAGGTTAATTTGCACAGCCTTTTATTGGAACATGTTTGCAGTAGGGGAGGAAACTGGCCCCTCTGTGTAAAACACACATAATTATGAAGAGAACATACAAACTCCACACAAGCAGCACCTGAGGTCAGGATTGAACCAGGGTCACTGGAGTGATAGCACTGCAATTGTACAGAGGGGAGGCAGCACTGTGCATCCAGAATCTTGAGAATCTTGTGTTTACATGTGGGAAGCCCAGCATAAATGACCGAAGGAATGCACCACCTCACAAACATAGGTGTGTGGTCAGACATATCCTGTCCCCATCTGTAGAACAGTGTGCCATTCCCCACATTGGCCTCATCGGTCACCTCTCAACCCACAAAACTATAATGGAAGTTTTTTGACCAGTTAGCCTAACATCGGTAGTGGGGAAAATGCTAGAGTCAGTTATTAAAGATGTGATAGCATCACATTTGGAAAGTGGTGAAATCATCGGACAAAGTCAGCATGGATTTATGAAAGGCAAATCATGCCTGACGAATCTTATAGAATTTTTCGAGGATGTAACTAGTAGAGTGGATAAGGGAGAACCAGTCGATGTGTTATATCTGGGCTTTCAGAAGGCCTTCGACAAGGTCCCACATAGGAGATTGGGGTACAAACTTAAAGCACACGGTATTGGGGGTTCAATGTTGAGGTGGATAGAGAATTGGTTGGCGGACAGGAAGCAAAGAGTAGGAATAAACGGGTCCTTTTCGGAATGGCAGGCAGTGACTAGTGGGGTACCGCAAGGCTCAGTGCTGGGACCCCAGTTATTTACAATATATATTAATGATTTGGACGAGGGAATTGAATGCAACATCTCTAAGTTTGCGGATGACACGAAGCTGGGTGGCAGTGTTAGCTGCGAGGAGGTTGCTAGGAGGCTGCAGAGTGACTTGGATAGATTAGGAGAGTGGGCAAATGCATGGCAGATGCAATATAATGTGGATAAATGTGAGGTTATCCACTTGGGCGGCAAGAACAGGAAAGCAGAGTATTACCTGAATGGTGGCCAATTAGAAAAAGGGGAGATGCAACGTGACCTGGGTGTCATGGTGCACCAGTCATTGAAAGCAAGCGTGCAGGTGCAGCAGGCAGTGAAGAAAGCGAATGGTATGTTGGCATTCAGCATATGACGCTTCTCCGTCAGGACAGTTCGTTTGTTTGTTTTTATGTCTTGACTGTTTTTGTAAAGCGTCTTTGAGCACTTGGAAAAGCTCTATATAAAATAAATGTTTATTATTATTATTATTATTATAGCAAGAGGATTTGAGTATAGGAGCAGGGAGGTTCTGCTGCAGTTGTACAGGGCCTTGGTAAGACCGCATCTGGAGTATTGTGTACAGTTTTGGTCTCCTAATCTGAGGAAAGACATTCTAGCCTTGGAGGGAGTACAGAGAAGGTTCACCAGATTGATCCCTGGGATGGCAGGACTTTCATATGAAGAAAGACTGGATAGACTAGGCTTATACTCGCTGGAATTTAGAAGACTGAGGGGGGATCTTATAGAAACATATAAAATTCTTAAGGGGTTGGAGAGGCTAGATGCGGGAAGATTGTTCCCGATGTTGGGGGAGTCCAGAACCAGGGGTCACAGCTTAAGGATAAGGGGGAAGTCTTTTAGGACTGAGATGAGAAAACATTTCTTCACACAGAGAGTGGTGAGTCTGTGGAATTCTCTGCCACAGAAGGTAGTTGAGGCCAGTTCATTGGCTATATTTAAGAGGGAGTTAGATGTGGTCCTTGTGGCTAAAGGGATCAGGGGGTATAGAGAGAAGGCAGGTGCAGGTTACTGAGATGGATGATCGGCCATGATCATATTGAATGGCGGTGCAGGCTCGAAGGGCCGAATGGCCTATTCCTGCACCTATTTTCTATGTTTCTATGTTTCTATCCCCTGCCTGACAAGAAGTCATAGAGACATGCAGGACACTAATGAGGTAGGAGTTGGTCAGGACCACTCTCTAGTTGGTGATAAGATGTTTCAGTTGCCTGATAGCAGCTGGGAAAAAACTGTCCTTGAATCTGGAGGCATGAGTTTTCAAACTTCTGTGCCTCTTGCCTGATGGGAGAGGGAGTGTCCAGGGTGAGACTCCTTGGTTATGCTGGTGGCCTTGCCTAGGCAGCGTGAAGTGTAGATGGACTCAATGGAAGGGAGGTTGGTTTGCGTGATGGTCTGGGCTGGGCTGCGTCCACAATTCTCTGTCATTTCTTGCACTCGTGGATGTGGCTGTACCCTAACCAGGCTGTGATAAACCCCCATAAAATGATTTCTACAGTGTATCCATAGACATTGGTGAGAGTTGTTGGGGACATGCCAAATGTCCTAAACCTTCCAAGGAAGCAGAGGCATCGATGTGCTTCCTTGGCCATTGCTTCGATGTGGCGAGTCCAGGACAAGTTGCTGGTGATTGTAATGGGATTGCACATCCAGAGAAAGGAGGTTGGGGAAATGAGGGGAAAAGTGAGGAAAGTAGGGTAGAGAGCGGGTCTGTGATCCAAGGGTAAGACACGTGAGGAATTCCACTAGGGGTATAAAAGGATGGGGGTACTTAGGGATGACCTAGCCATGGGATTGGGGAAGAGATTGGGTACTGATCGCTGGAAGACCATGGGTAAGGTTTTCTGAACTTTGGCTGATTGGGGGAGTGGTTGCTGAGTCAGGGGTCAGTACCATGGCCTTGGGCAATAAGAAGGTAAGTACTGAGAATTACCTTAGCGGGGTCCCAGTCTGGCATCTCCCATGGTTTACCCAGGGTGACAGGCATTTCTGAGAGAATACAAACTGATTCCTCGGGCAGCATACCAGATGAAAAGTAGCATGGAATATCTATTCTTAAGATGTCGCAAAGAGTTTCTGATGTCATTTCTAGAGAGGGGGGGGGGGGGGTCAAGAAATGATTATCATGTTAATCAGCAGGAAGTTTGCTTCCAATCAGTACCAATGGAATTTCTGGACCCAGCAGACTCAGAAGCTTCGAACAAGGTTGACCTGATTTTCATTAGTTTCTTTCTCAAGCTTCTCAAGTTTGCGGACGACACAACCCTGATTGGACTGATCCAGGATGGGGAGGAATCTGCCTATAGACAGGAAGTGACACAGCTGGCGTCCTGGTGCCATCGCAACAACCTGGAGCTCAATGCTCTTACGACAATGGAATTGATAGTAGACTTTCAAAGAGCTCCCCCTCTCCTCCCCCCACTCACCATCAACAACACCATAGTCACATTTGTGAAGTCATTTAAGTTCCGTGGAACCATCATCTCCAGGGACCTTAAATGGGGGGGCACCATCGACTCCACAGTCAAAAAGGCCCAACAGAGGATGTACTTCCTGCGGCAGCTGAGGAAACACAATCTGCCACAGACAGTGATGGTGCAATTCTATACTGCCATCATTGAATCTGTCCTCACCTTCTCCATCATGGTCTGGTTTGGCTCAGCCACCAAGCACGACATCCGGAGGCTGCAACAAATCGTTCGATCAGCTGTGAAGGTTGTTGGCTGCAATCTTCCCCCCATTGACGAACTGTACACTGCAAGGGCCAGGAAGCGAGCGGGTAAGATTATCTCTGACCCCTCTCACCCTGGCCACAAACTCTTTGAAGCACTTCCCTCTGGAAGGCGACTCCGGTCTAACAAAGCAGCCACAGCCAGACATAAAAACTTATTTTTTTCCGCGAGTAGTAGCGCTACTCAAAAACCAAAAGTCTGTAGCCTCTTTTTGCTCTGGTTTATTTCACTCACATGTTTAAACTATAATGTTTTATTCTTAATGTTTTAAAGTTTTATGCTTTATTCTTAATTGTTTACTGTATGTTCGTGTTGTTACTTGCGAGCGGAGCACCAAGGCACATTCCTTGTATGTGTACATACTTGGCCAATAAACTTATTCAATTCAATTCAATTGCAACTGTCCGTTGGTAAGACACTCTGCGGGTTAACAAATTGAAACTGCTGGAAGCAGCCCACCATGTGGGCAGCACAATGGCACAGCAGTAGAGTCGCTACCTTACAGCGCCAGAGACCCGGGTTCGATCCTGTCAACGGGTGCTGTATGCAAGGAGTTTGTACATTCTCGTGACCTGTTTTCCCTGGAATCTCCAGTTTCCTCCCGCACTCCAAAGACGTGCAGGTTTGTAGGTTAATTGGCTTGGTAAAGTTATAAAGTTAAAAGTTGGACACGTTAGAGGCAGGAAACATGTTCCCAATGTTGGGGGAGTCCAGAACAAGGGGCCACAGTTTAAGAATAAGGGGTAGGCCATTTAGAACGGAGATGAGGAAAAACTATTTCAGTCAGAGAGTTGTGAATCTGTGGAATTCTCTGCCTCAGGCAGTGGAGGCCAATTCTCTGAATGCATTCAAGAGAGAGCTAGATAGAGCTCTTAAGAATAGCGGAGTCAGGGGGTATGGGGAGAAGGCAGGAACGGGGTACTGATTGAGAATGATCAGCCATGATCACATTGAATGGCGGTGCTGGCTCGAAGGGCCGAATGGCCTCCTCCTGCACCTATTGTCTATTGTCAATTGTCTATTGTCCCTTGTGTGTGTAGGATAGTGTGAGCATGCGAGGATCACTGGTCGGCATGAACTCGATGGGCAGAAGGGCATGTTTCCATCCATTATCTCTAAAACTAAAACCTAAATAAAACACTCAGCAAATCACAAAATCGGTGCAGAGGGAACAGTAAAATTACCTTTGTTCAGATTGTTAGAGTGTGAATGAGACAACAAATCACTAGCAAACAACAAAGTGCTGGAGGGACTCAACGGGTCAGGCAGTCACAGAGGAGGGAATGGACAGACGATGTTTCGAATCAGGACCCTTTTGTGGTCCATTCCCTCCACAGACGCTGCTTGACCTGCTGAGTTCATCCAGCACTTTGTTTTTTATTCAACATCTGCTGTCTCTTGTGCCAGCAAAATCGTGATCTACTCGTTGAACTCAGTGCAAAGGCCTAAGGGCTGAAACATGCCCAGTGAGAAGATAAAGTTGCTGAGTTTGTATTGAGTTTTCTTGTGTCAGTGTTGAGGCTGAAGACAGAAGGGTCAGAGTAGCAGTTGATGGAGAATGAATATGACAGGCAACAGGGACCTGACAGAAAAGAAATGCCAGATTCATCCACTCATACAGCTCAGATATGTCTTCAGCCCTTCATATCTTTGCTGACTGCCAACTACTTATCAATGTTATCCTATTTACCAGCAATTGGCCCACAGCATTCTCTTCCTTGGTGATTTAAAAACTCATCCAGACATTTTCTCAAATGTTGTGAGAGATCTTGCCTCCTTCAACCCTCAGGCAATGCATTCTAGATTCCAACCATCTTCTGGGAGAAAAGATCGTCAGAAGGCAGTGGAGGCCAATTCTCTGAATGCATTCAAGAGAGAGCTAGATAGAGCTCTTAAGGATAGCGGAGTCAGGGGGTATGGGGAGAAGGCAGGAACGGGGTACTGATTGTGGATGATCAGCCATGATCACATTGCATGGCGGTGCTGGCTCGAAGGGCCGAATGGCCTAGTCCTGCACCTATTGTATATTGTCTATTCAGATACAGTATAAACTAAACTGCTTTTACCTTGCCCCAAACCTTGCCCTCTAATTTTAGGTACCAAGAGTCATAAAGTCACATAGCAGTGAACAACACCCTTCAACCCAACTTGTTCATACCAACCTAGATGCCTTCTAACCTGGTTTCATTTGCTCACATTTGACCCATATCCCCCTAAACATTTCCTATCTGTGTACCTATCCAACTGTCTTAAATGTTGTTATTGTACCTGCCTTAACCACTTTGTTTGGCAGCTCGTTCCATATACGCACTGAATTGTACATGGAAAAGTTGACCCTCGGGTTCCTATTAAATCTTTCCCCTCTCACCATAAATCTATGCTGTCTAGTTCTTGATTCTACGATTTTGGAAAAACATTGTGTGTATTCACCTTATTTATGCCCCTCATGATTTTGTGCACCTATGTAAGTTCACCCCCAGTCTCGTACGCTCCAAGGAATAAAGTCCTAGTCTTCCCAACCTTTCCCTATAATTCAGTCCTTGATACCTGGCAACATCCTTGTAAATCTTTTCTACACTCTTTCCAGATTAAGGGCATCTTTCCTGACCAAAACTGAACACTAAATACACCATGTGCGGCCTTACCTTCATCTTGTACAACTTTAACTCAACATCACAACTCTATACTCAAAACCCTGGGTGATGAAGGCATGTCCACTAAAACCATTCTTCACTATCCTGTCCACCTTTGATGCCACTTTCAGGGAGCTATGTACTTGTACTCCTGGGTCCCTCCCTTCTACAACACCTCCCGGGGCCCTACCATTATCTATGAAAGTCATTTCCTATGTTGAGATCCCAAAATGCAATAATTTTTCACTTATCTGAATTAAACTCCATTTGCCATTCCTTGGCCCAGTTACCCAGCTGATCAAGAACCTGCCGCAATTCTTGATAATCCTCTTAACTATTTATTTCATCTGTTTTAGTGTCATCTGTAAACTTATCCAAATCATTGATATAGGTGATAAACAACAATGAGCCCAACACTGACTTGTACGGTACCCTACTAGTCATGGTCCACCATGTCTGATAAACAACCTTCCACCATCATCACCGCTTCTTCCCATCAAGCAAATCATGTGTATAATTAGTTTGCTCTCCTTGGAATCCATAGGATCTGGCCTTCGAAAGCAACCTATGATGTGGAACATGAAAGGCCTTACTAAAGTCCATATAGACTATGCCGACCATCTTCCCTCGTTGGCCTTGGTTACTTCGTTGACCTCCTTGATTATTGCGCTACCTCTGTTATGGGCAAAAAATAGAAGTGTAAATGAATCATTACTTCAGGTAGATGGACTGTTGGGGGAGGAGGCATATGTTGCAACTCTTGCAGAGGCATATGAAAATGTCCTAGGAGTAGGAGTGATTGGCGAAGATGGAAGACCGGTTTGTTGAATCGTGGAGGGAGCAGTCCTTTAGGAATTTTGAAAAGGAAACAGCAAACGTAAAGACACAAGAAACTGCAGATGCTGGCATACAAAAAAAAAGACACAAAGTGCTGGAGTAACTCAGCAGGTCAGACAGCATCTATGGAGAACATGGATAGGTGACGTTTTGGGTCAGGACCCTTCTTTGGCATGAAGTAGGGTCCCTACCCGAAAGGTACTTATACATAGACACATAATGCTGGAGTAAGTCAGCGGGTCAGGCAGCATCTCTGGAGAGAAGGAATGGGTGACGTTTCGGATCGAGACCCTTCTTCAGACTGAAGAAGGATCTCGACCCAAAATGGCACCCATTCCTTCTATTGAGAGATGCTGCCTGTCCCGCTGAGTTACTCCAGCATTTTGTGTCTATCTTCAGTTTAAACCAGCATCTGCACTTCCTTCCAACACAGATACCTATCCATGTTCTCCAGAGATGCTGCCTGAACCGCTAAGTTACTCCAGCAGTTTGTGAGTCTGGCAGGCTTAGGCAGCGGTTATTGGCAATGGGCAGCAGGAATGTAAGCAGAGTGCTCCTTGGCAGCCCTTGTGATATTTAGCTGCGCTGGAAGATGCCTTATGAATGCAAGTTGTTGAAGTTTCTGCCTCATCCCTTTTCTTAGTTGGACTATTTATCCTGAGTCATTCCTTTATTTCAAGAAACAAAAGCTCCTTGTTCAGTAAACAGACGGGTGGCTCTGTGCACCATGAGGGTGGAGTTACACCCAAAGACATCAGCTGTCTCAGAATCATGCTTCTTAAAGGGACACACAGACAAAAGAAGCATACATTGTAAAACTCAGATTTTATGTTTAGTTTAGTTTAGAGATACAGCATGGAAAATAGGCTCCTCGGCTCACTGAGACCACACTGACCGACGATCACCTGTACAATAGTTCTATCCCACACACTAGGGACAATTCTTAACCCTAACGGTATGAACATTGTCTTCTCTAATTTCAAATAGCCCTTGCTTTCCCTCTCTCTCCATCCCCTCCCCCTTCCCAGTTCTCCCACCAGTCTTACTGTTTCCAACTACATTCTATCTTTGTCCCGCCCACTCCCCTGACATCAGTCTGAAGAAAGGGTCTTGACCAGAAACAACAGAGGCAAATCAACCTGCAAACCTGCACGTCTTTAGGATGTGGTAGGAAACCAGAGTGCCTGGAGCAAACCCACATGGTCATAGGGAGAACGTGCAAATTCCACACAGACAGAAGCCAAGGCACCTCAGCATCGAACCCGGGTGACTGGTGCTGAGAGGCAGCAACTCTACCAGTTGTGCCACTGTGCTGCCCTTTATGCAGAGAGTTTGGTGTATCACTTTGCATAGAGCTGTGTAGTTTTCTATTCAGCCGGTTGGATGCTCTTGTTCTATCCGCTGACATTTCGATCCGGTGACCAAGAGACCATCAATTTCACTATGAGTAATGTATAAAAATACAAGTATATGAGATAGAATTAGACACAAAATGCTGGAGTAACTCAGCAGGACAGGCAGTATCTCTGGAGAGAAGGAATGGGTGATGTTTCCGGTCAAGACCCCCCTTCTTCAGACTGATGTCAGGGGAGTGGGCGGGACGAAGATGGAATGTAGTTGGAAACAGTAAGACTGGTGGGAGAACTAGGAAGGGGGAGGGGATGGAGAGAGAGAAAAAGCAAGGGCTATTTGAAATTAAAGAAGCCAATGTTCATACCGCTAGGGTTAAGCTACCCAATCAAAATATGAGGTGATGTTCCTCCAATTTACACTGGGCCTCACTCTGATAATGGAGGAGGCCCAGGACAGAAAGGCAAGATTGGGAATGGGGGGGGGGGAGCTAAAGTGCTGAGCAACCGGGAGATCAGGTAGGTTAAGGCGGACGGAGCGGAGGAGTTCAGCGAAATGATCAGCTAGCCTGTGGTTGGTCTCGCTGATGTACAGAAGTTGACACCTGGAACAGTGGATACAGTAGATGATGTTGGAGGAGGTGCAAGTGAACCTCTGCCTCACCTGGAAAGACTGTTGGGGTCCTTGGATGGAGTCGATGGGGGAGGTAAAGGGACAGGTGTTGCATCTCCTGCGGTTGCAGGGGAAAGTACCAGGGGAGGGGGAGGGGTTGGTTTGGGTGGGAAATGGGGAGACTTTGTATAAACACTGCTGTAATTTCTACATGGTGAAACCAAAATGTATAAAAATGGCCTTTAATAAAATCTGACAATGTGCACTTTAACCACACGTGATTTTTTCTATTACAAATCTCAAATTGTGGAGTACAGAGGCAAATAAATAAATGATGGGTCTTTGGCCCAAACATTATGGAGGGCACTGTAACTGGAACACTATATAACTGCACACATGGCAATAATAAACGAAACTAAACTATAAACATAATCTAAACTAAACCAACATTTTCTGGTGAGACAGTAAACTGTGACTCTATCTGTTCTTATGTTGTGTGTAATAGGTCCCATTGGCTGCATTTCTTAGTTGGGAATGTGTCCCAGATGTTCCAATTTTATCAACCAATAATTTATGAATGAATGTATTTTTTATTGTCTATTATCACATGGATGTTGTTATTGGCTCCCACGCTTCCAGATCCATTAGAGCACTTCATTCGAGTGCTTTAGAAATTCAAGTCACAGCGTCATAGAGAGATATACAGCATGGAAACAGGGCCTTTGGTTCACACAGTCCACACCGACCATCATCTCCCCATTTGGTATTGGTCTTAGTTTATTATTATCACGTGCACCGAGAGAAAAGCTTTGTTTTGCACGCCATCCAGGCGGTTCATATCATACAAGAGTACAACATGTAGTGCAAAAGAGAAAATAAACAGTGGGCAGAATATGGGAGCACAGTGGTGCAGCGGTCAAGTTGCTGTCTTACAGAGCCAGAGACCTGGGTTCGATCCTGAATACAGGTACTGACTGCACGGAGTTTGTATGTTCTCCCTGTGACCATGTGGGTTTTCCCTGAGTGCTCCGGTTTCCTCCCACATTCCAAAGGCATAGAAACATAGAAACATAGAAAACAGGTGCAGGAGGAGGCCATTCGGCCCTTCGAGCCAGCACCGCCATTCATTGTGATCATGGCTGATCGTCCACAATCAATAACCCGTGCCTGCCTTCTTCCCATATCCCTTGATTCCACTAGCCCCTAGAGCTCTATCTAACTCTCTCTCAAATCCATCCAGTGATTTGGATTCCACTGCCCTCCGTGGCAGAGAATTCCACAAATACACAACTCTCTGGGTGAAAAAGTTTTTTCTCACCTCAGTTTTAAATAGCCTCCCCTTTATTCTAAGACTGTGGCCCCTGGTTCTGGACTCGCCCAACAGGTTTGTTCAGGTTTGTAGGTTAATTGGCTTCTGTAAAATAGTAAATTATCCCCAGCGTGTGTAGGATTGTCCTAGTGTACAGGATATGGTGATCACTAGGTGGCATGGACTCATTGGGCCGAAGAGCCTGTTTCCGCACTGTATCTTTAAAGTCTAAAGTCTAAATATATTACAGCTACAGAGTAAGTGCAGATTTTGTTTTAAAGTGCAAGGGAAGTAATGGGAAGGATTGGAAGATCAGGAATGCATGCTTAACATGTGAGGAGTCCATTACAGAGTCTGATAACGAGGAGGAACCTTTTCTTTAACACAAATATATTCTCCACTCATACTCATACACCCCCCCCCCCCACTCCAGATTCTACCCCTCATGTACATACTAGTAGCAATTTACAGCAGGCAATTAATCCAGGAATACAAGTAACTACAAATGCTGGAACCTTGAGCAAAAAACAAAGTGCTGGTGGAACACAACGGGCCAGGAAGCACCTGTGGAGGGAAATGGACAGGTGACGTTTTGGGTTGGGACCCTTCTTCAGACTGATTTGAAGTAGGGAGGGAGAAAACTAGAAAAGAGAGATGGGGGCAGGGCAAAGCCTGGAAGGTGATAAGCGGTTAAGTGAGGGGGGGGGGGTTTGATTGGGAAGGGATGAGTGAACTAGGGACTTGTGGATGGAGCAGTCTCTGTGGAAGGCAGGAAGGGGGTGGAGATGGGAGGATATGACTAGTGGTGAATGATGTGTTAGAAGTGTGGGCCTGCGGAGTGAAAGGTGAGGACCTGGGGAACTCTGTCCTTGTTCCACCTGGGGGGAGAGGGAGCGAGAGCGGAGGGTGAGGACTCCATCCACAACAGCAAGAGGGGAAACCACCAATCTACCTGTCTGCGGGAAGTGTGAGGAAACCAGAGACTCCGGAGGAAACCCTTGCGGTCAAAAGGGAGAACGTGTAAATTCCCCACAGGAAGCACCTGAGGTTTGGATTGAACCCAGGTTGCTGGTGCTATGAGGCAGCGTCTCAACCAGTCATGCCGCGGTACTAGCCTAAGTTGGCCTTTATTTTGAACAGATACCTATAACAGCTCAAATACTCCGTCTCTCTCCCTCTCTCTCCCTCTGTTGCAAGAGCAGATGGGAAACTTCACGCAAACAGCCAAACTGCAGTCACAGATCTCCAGGCATGGAAACAAATGGCAGGATAATAAAAAATAATCTGCCTTTAACTTTGCACACACAGTTATCCCTCCCTGAGTTCTGGCAGCCATCGTGAATTTCGAAAACAAAACTCTGCACAAGGAAAACATTCCTGCTAAACCAACAGAAGTAATTATTTTCCACAGACATCTTGCCGGTGACCAGGCAGCTCTTGTACCTTTGGGAGAGCAACAATGGCTTTCATTGTATTCGATTCTAATTGCAGGAGAGCCCACACAGCTCTGCCCGAATCGCTGTCTGGCTGAGAAGAACTTTCCACTCTTCTGAAATCCAAGACTGTTAACGAAACAATATGCTGCAGATTCATCGGCAGAAGCAGACACCCCTCCTTAAAGGGGCCGCTGCCTTCAACAAAGAGGACAGCGTCTGGCACAAGACGGACTTGCCACTTCGCATCTGCTTGGTTGGAAC
The DNA here is from genome assembly GCF_053455715.1 of Rhinoraja longicauda. Lineage (NCBI taxonomy): Eukaryota > Metazoa > Chordata > Chondrichthyes > Rajiformes > Arhynchobatidae > Rhinoraja > Rhinoraja longicauda. Next base: position 49,841,642 of record NC_135961.1, on the reverse strand, counting down.
CATCGGGCAAAAGGTGTAGAAGTGGGAAAACGCACACCTCCAGGTTCAGGAATAGTTTCTTCCTACCTCTTATTAGGCGCCCGAACCTCCTACCACAAAGGAAGATGGACACAGAATGCTGGAGTAACCCTGGAGTACTGGAGTGGGGCAGGGAGCATCTATGGATGAAAGGAATGGGTGGTGTTTTGGGTCAAGACCTACCTCCCGAGTTCACTCATCCCTTCCCAATCAAATCTCCTACCTACCACAACTAGAGAGCAGTCCTGGACTACTATCTACCTCATTGGAGACTCTAGGACTATTTTTGATCGGACTTTACTGGCTTTATCTTGCACTCAACATTATTCGTTATTTCCTTAATTGTGTATCTGTACACTGTGGATGGCTCGATTGTAATCATGTATCGTCTTTCCACTGACTGGTTAACACATAACAAAAGCTTTTCATGGTACCTCGGTACATGTGACAATAAACTAAACTCAAACTTGTCTTCAATTAAAATATATATCAATAGGTTGCTGGGCATTGCGGGATAGTGCAGGGGAATGGCACTGAGGTGGAAGAACAGCCATGGATGGCGGAGCAGTTGTGAAGAGCCAATCGGCCTGCTCCTGCTCCTCTTCTTGGGTAATGTCACCTTACTTCAAGAAGTGCACGGCAGTGCCGAATTGTCTTTGGGATGAGACACTAACTCTGAGCTGAATCAAGTTTGAGTCATCGCCCAATATGCTTCCTGCAAAGAAACCTGCCCCATGGAAGCACGCCCACAGCCTGTCCCCATGGACCAGGAAGGTTTCATTAGGCAATATGCAGAGGACCCTACAAGGGAGAGGGCAAAGCTTGATCTCCTCTTAGGGAATTGGGAAGGCAAGGTGACTGAAATGGCTGTGTAACCTTCTATTACCTTTATTATTCTATTAGCTTTAAAATAGTCATAGATAAATAGAGGGTGTGCCCACAAGTTAAAATTCTGAATTGGGGCAAGGCCAACATTGATGGTATTATGCAATAACTTTGCTGAAGTTCTAGGGAGTAGGTTGCTTGTCGGCAAAAGAACGTCCAGAAAGTGGGATGCTTTCAAAAGTCTGATGACAAGAGTTCTGGGCATGCATGTTCCTATTAGAGTCAAGGGCAAGGCAGCTGAGAGTAAGGAACCTTAGGTGAAGAGAGAAATTGAGGCTCTGGTCAGGAAAAAAAAGGAGGCATATGACAGGTATAGGCAGCTGGGATCAAGTGTATCCCTGGAGGAGTTTTGTAGACTGAGGAGCATCCTTAAATAAGGAGGGCAAAAAGGGTGCAGGAGATAGCTCTGGCAGATAATATTAGGGAAAACCCAAAAGCGATTTTATAAGCGGGCAACTTGAGAGCAAATAGTGACCCTCGGAAACCAAAGAGGTCATCTTTGTGTGAAGCTCCAAGGCCCTCAATGAGTACTTCTCCTCTGTTTTTACTGTGGAGAAAGACATAAAGATGAGGAAGCTTAGGACGGTTAATGGAGATGTCTTGAAGACAGTCTGTCTCACGGTCAAGGAGGTGCTGGGTGTCCTAAGGCATATAAAGGTAGGTAAATCTCCCGGGCCTGATCAGATAAATCCAAGGACACTGTGGGAAGGGAAAGAGGACATTGCGAGCACCCTTGCTGAGATATATAAATCATCATCTGACATGCCGCCGGAAGATTAGTGGGTGGCTAATGTTACACCAATATTTAAGAAGCCTGCAAGGAAAATCCTGGGAATTGTTGACCAGAGTGCCCAACATCTGTGGTAGACATGGCACTGGAGAGGGTTCTGAAGGGTAAAAAATCTATGCATTTGGATGGACATGTGCTGATCAGGGATAATCAGCATGGTTTTTGTTTGTGGGGATCGTGTCTTATAAATCTAATTGGTTTTTGAAGAAGTCACTAAAAACGGTCGATGAAGGCATATATTGTCTCGATGGACTTCAGCAAGACATTTGATATGGTTGGCTGCTCTGGAAGATTAGAATGCATGGAATCCAGGGAAAGCTAGCTGACTGGGTAGAGAATTGGCTTCATGGAAGGAAGCAGAGGGTGATGGTGGAAGGTCACTTTACAGAGCAGAGGCCTGTGATGAGTGATGCGCCCCAGGGATCAGTACTGGGCTCATGGCTGTTTGTGGTTTATATCATTGATTTATATGAGATTGTTGAAGACATGATCAGTAAGATTGCAGATAACACTAAAGTAGGTGGTATCGTAGATAGTGAAAATGGTTTTCAAGAAGTAAAGCAGGATCTTGATCGGTTGGGCAGGTGGGCTGAGGAATGGTTAATGGAGTTTAATGCAGATAAGTGCGAGATGTTGCATGTTTGGAAGTCAAAGCAGGGCAGGACCTTCACAGTGAATGGCAGGGTCCTGGGGAGTGTTGTAGTGTAGAGTGATCTAGGAGTGCAGATATGTATTTCCTTGAAATTGGTGTCACAAGTAGATAGCATAGTCAAAAATGCTTTTGATACATTAGCCTTCATAAGTCGGGGCATTAAGTATAGAAGTTGTGAAGTTATGCTACAGTTGTACAAGACATTGTTGAGGTCGCATTTGGAGTATTGTGTTTAGATTTGGTCGCCCGAGTTTAGGAAGGATGGTCCTAAGCTAGAAAGAGTGCACAAAGGATTTACGAGTATGTTGCCAGGACCTGATGGCTTGAGGTATAGGGAGAGGTTGGGCAGGCTAGGGCTTTATTTCTTGGAGCACAGTAGGCTGAGGGGTGATTTTATAGAGGTATGCAAGATCATGATTAGATAGGGTGAACACACAGAGTCTTTCACCCAGAGTAGGGGAATGAAGAACCAGAGAACATAAGCTTAAAGCGAGAGGGGAAAGAATTAATAGAAACTTGAGGGGCAACGTTTTGACACACAGGTTGATGGGTATATTAATTCAGCTACCAGATGAGGTAGTTGAGGCAAGTATTATAACAACATTTAAAAGATATTTGGACAGGTACATGGATAGGAAAGGTGGGCTGAGAGATATGGACCAAATGCGGGCAGGTGGGACTAGTGTAGATGGGGCAATTTGGTTGGCACAGGCAAGTTGGGCCAAAGGGCGTGCGTCTGGGCTGTATGGCTCTATGTTCTCCTTCCAAAGTATTTTGTGACTCACGAACATTGAAACCGCCATGGGCCTTCAACGGTAGCTTACAATTCTCCTGCGCAGGCAATGGCTCTCAGACAGGGAGCTTCAATGTTACTTGCATTGTGCGCAGTAGTTCAAACAATATAAATCAGCCTTGCCTGGCTGCTAGGAATATTATCAAATGGGCAGTTACCAGCAAGGTTTGGACACCAGATCTCATGAGTCAGATTTAAAGATCAGGTTGTTCAAAGCCATTTCCTCTTTGCAAGTAATTTGTTTAGATAGAATCCATCTGTTAAAACCAGAAACCTCAGCTCCTCTGTATTTTGCTGTGAAATATGAGACATAGGAGTAACCATTTCCCATGCAGTCCCTCCAACCTGCTCCACTCTTCACTCACATCATAGTCTATTCTGTACCTCATTCTTCTTCCTGTTCCATTCCTTTGGATACCAAATCTCTGTAAGGTGCATTGAATGCAATGGTAGTGTTATGGTTAAATTAATTGACGAGTAATACTGAAGCCTGGAATAACAACCTATGGACCGAGTTCAAATCCCAGCATGGGAGCTGTGGCATTTAAATAATCAGAGTTTCTTTAAAAACATAAGTTCCTAATAATTTTAAAGACCTACAGGGAATGATATCTGCTATTCTTGGTGGATCCAGGCTCCATATACTCCGATGCTATATCTCCAAAGCTCTCGACAATAGCCCAACCAGCTCTTCGGTCAAGGACCATTACGGATGATACAATAAATGCCAGGGCTTCACAGTGCCACGCTGACCTGGGTTCAATCCTGACCTCTGGTGCTGCCTGTGTGGAGTTTGCACGCTCTTTGTGTAATTGCATGGGTTCCCTGTGGCTGCTCCGGTTTCCTCACCCACCCCAAAGATGTGGGGGTTGGTAGGTAAATTGGCCGCTGTATGTTGCTCCCAGTGTGTTGGTGAATGGTGGAAGCTGAGAAGAGTCGATGAAAATGTGGAGTGAATGAATGTAGTAGGTGTAAATAAATAGTCAATGGTTGGCTTGTACTCGGTGGGCTGAAAGATTTGTTTCTATGTTATGCATCACTTTGATTCTATGATTCACAATGTTGAACTTCACTGCACAAGCCCAGACCTGATTATAGAAGATTCCACACATTGGAGAACACATTGGAACACCCAAAGTTAACACTAAGATATATATTTCACACCCTGAGAGCATCCAATTAAGTAATGTTAATTTATTCATGGTAGAAAAGGCAGCAGCCAGTTTAGCACGGAAGTCCCAGAACCTGCAACACGATAAAGTATTTTTATTAAGGCTTGAACATTGGCCAATGCTTCCCCTGTTCTTCCTTGATGTGGTTCATTTACCAACAGATGTGTGGGCATGTTAGGCCTTGATTTAACAGTCCCAGCAGTGCCACACTTCTACAGTGCTGCGTTTGTGGTAGAGTTGCCACCTTACGGATCCAGGAACCCAGGTTCGATCCTGACTGCAGGTGCTGCCTGTGCAGAGATTGTACATTCTCCCCGTGACCTTGCGAGTTTTCCCCAGGTGCTCCGGTTTCCTCCCACACCTCAAAGACATACAGGTTTCTAGTTAATTGGCTTTGATAAAATTGCAAATTGTCCCTAGTGTGGTGGGACAGTGCTAGTGTACGGGGATCACTGGTCGGTGTGTTCTTGGTGGGCCGAAGGGCCTGTTTCTGTGCTGTATCTCTAAATTAAACTTCACTGTACTCGTGCACTTGACAATAAATGAACCTGACTTGGCTTAATTTATATAGGATTGGTGTAAACACACCCGAAGGGCCTGTTTCTATGATGCATAACTCAATGACTCTGTTTTGAGAGGCCGACAATAGGTGCTTTGCTTTCCTCTTTCATCCCAAAGATATGCTGGTAATTCAATTGACCACTGAAAACTACTGAAAATGACCAGTGAAAATGAATAAATGGCCAGTCCCACTTTGGCGATTTTTAAGGCGACTGCCGGTGACTAGGCTGTCACCGCACGGTTGCCGGTGTGGAGCGGGGTGTCGCGGGCATGGTCGTGAGTAGTCTCCAATGAGTCGTAGCTTTTTTCTGGTCGCCGCGGAAATTTCTCCCCCGCTCGAAAATTTTCGGCGACAGCTGGCTTGACGCCAATGATCGTGGCTTGTCGTCTCCTGTCGTGGGCGCTGTCGTAGGTTGTCGCCAGGTTGTCACCAGGTGACTTTGGTTGTCGCCGGTATTGATCCATCTTTTATAAGAATTTTGTTTGTTTGAATAAAGTGAATTTTGGACATTTTGACCAAAGATTGATGTTTGAAGTTATTGTATTTCAGAGTAGTTTAGACAATAGACAATAGACAATAGGTGCAGGAGTAGGCCATTCAGCACTTCGAGCCAGCACCGCCATTCAATGTGATCATGGCTGATCATTCTCAATCAGTACCCCGTTCCTGCTTTCTCCCCATACCCCCTGACTCCGCTATCCTTAAGAGCTCTATCTAGCTCTCTCTTGAATGTATTCAGAGAATTGGCCTCCACTGCCCTCTGAGGCAGAGAATTCCACAGATTCACAACTCCCTGACTGAAAAAGTTTTTCCTCATCTCTGTTCTAAATGGCTTACCCCTTATTCTTAAACTGTGGCCCCTGGTTCTGGACTCCCCCAACATTGGGAACATGTTTCCTGCCTCTAACGTGTCCAACCCCATGAGTTTCTCATGGCATCTCTTTCAAATATGTTAATTTCATTTATTTTGACCAATAAAACAAACACAAACACAAGCATTGCACTGCATTGAAAAGCAAACTTTTTTCATTTATTTTGACATTGCACTGCATTGGGTCTCTTCAGGAACAAGGGCTTCAACCACACAGACCTCTTATTGGGCTTCTTCTTCCCCATTCCTCTTGTCCTTCTGTCTTGCAGAATTTTAAGCATGAGGGCCACTGCAAGCAGCAGGGCTTGCATTTGATGTAAGAGCAATGCCATCATATATTGCTTCCTGGCAGTCATGATGCTGAATGACCGGAGACCCTACCCAAACCCATTTGGTCAAAATTACGTGAAATGGCTACCCCCGTTGTCATCAGTTGTGACCTGACAGGGTCGTAGCTTGTCGAGGTAGGTTGACTTCGGTTGTCGTAGCTTGTCGTAGTCGCTGTCATAGGTGGACATCCTAGGTCGTGACGACTAGGTCGCCGGTTGTCGGTAGCTTGCCGTTGCCTAGGTGGTAGGTTGTCTTAGCTTGTCGTAGGCATTGTCGTAGACATTGTCATAGACATTGTCGTAGGGTTAAAAAAATCGAAGGTTTTTCGGTGATCTGCTACGACTTTGACAGTCGCCGGCAGTCGCCTTAATAATCGCCGAGGTGGGACAGCCCCTTAAAAGGACATTCCTTTGGGAAGGAGATGAGGAGGAATTTCTTTAGTCAGGGGGTGGTGAATCTGTGGCGACCAAGTCAATGGATATTTTAAAGGCAGAGATAGATTCTTGATTAGTACAAATGGGGAGGAGGCAGGAGAATGGGATTTTGAGGGGAAGATAGATCAGCCATGATGAAATGGTGGAAGAGACTTTATGGGCCAAATGGCCTAATTCTTCTCCTATCACTTGTGAACTATTGAACCCCTGGTGTAGCTAAGTGGCAGAAACCTCAAAGGGCGATTGATGGGCTTGTGAGAGAGAATAAGTTACTGGTAAATAATCAGGGAGAGTAGGAGTGTCAAGGATTTGATCAGCCAAATGCCCTGCGTCTGTGCAGCAATTACTGAGTCAGCACTCCAGTACTGAATTGGACTATCAACCTAAAATGTATGTTTAAATCTTCAATTACATGTCATAAAACACTGAACATTGATGGGCATAATTTTGCCATCGCAAACCCTGTTGATGGAGTAGAATCAGTGGTGTGGACTATCAAGAACTTTGTTACAAAGCGAGTACACCTTGAAGACAGTGAAACAAATTGATGTTCCAGCCTCTGGATTAGATTGTTAGCTTTGTAATTCACTGAGTGCTTCGCCAGAAATCTCTATGTACATCTTTCATTAAACCGTAAAATATTTCTCTTCTAAAAGAATCAAGGAGATTGTACTCTTTGTATCTTCGATGTTTGTTCGGACTGAGGCAAGAAAAGTTTGTTTTCACAGCGTTCCTTTGGAACTCACTCGATGGTGTGGTGTGGCTTCTAGTTTTCCGTTAAGAGCAGTGAACCCAGGGAGCCCCAAACAGAGTAAACACCTTTGTCACAGGATATGGGGTCACTCAAGGGTTAATTGAAACCTGTTGAGTTTTTGGGCCCTGTGTAGCCTGAATGAGTGTTTGCTTTTAACCTGTTTTCCACCACTAACCGCTGAAAGAATGTCATGCGATCCTGGTTGGTCTTTTGTGACTTCTATTTATTTTTTGATTTATTTTTGACATCGGGTGGTTGCTGTCAAGTCTGGCATTTGATATTCACCCCTCACTGCCCTCGAGAACGTATTGGTGAGCCACCTTCTTGAAGCACCTCAGTTCTTCTGGTGATTGTGCTCCATCAATCATAGAGTCATAGAGTCATACAGGAAACAGGTCATTCGGCCTAACTTGCCCACGCCGACCAACATGTCCCATCCACCTGCCTGCTTTTGGCCCATTTCCCTCCAAACCTATCCTATCCATGTACTCTGTCCAAATACTTCTTAAATGTTGCAATATTACCTGCCTCAACTATCTTCTCCGGCAGCTCGTTCCATACTCCCACCACCCTTTGTGTAAAAAAGTTGCCCCTCAGGTTCCTATTAAATCATTCCCCTTCACCTTAAACCTTTGTCCTTTGGTTTTCTATTCCCCTACTCTGGGAAAAGGGCATTGTGTTTACCTGATCTATTCCTCTCATGATTTTGTACACCTCTATAAGATGACCCTTCATTCTCCTGCACTGGAACAAAGCCCTAGCCTGCTCAATCTCCACCTGTAGCTGAGGCCCTCCAGACCTGGTAACATCTTCGTAAATCTTCTCCGCACCCTTTCCAGCTTGAGTGCTGTGAGAGAGGGAGGTCCCAGGATTTAGACCCCATGATGATGAAGGAGCAGTGATATATTTCCACGACAGGTTGTCAGAGTTCAAGGCCTTGAACCACCATGGCATGGAAAGTGACAGGCAAAATGTTGAAAATGGGATTAGTGCAGATGACAGCCATGGACACAATGGGCTGAAGGGCCTATCTCTGTGATGTATGATTGATTCGATGACTTCCGAGGAAGGGTCCTCGGCCTAAAATGTTCACCTCTCACTGCCCGACATGTTGCGTATTTCCTGCCTTTGGACGTTAGACATTAGAGATACAGCACGGAAACAGACTCTTCGGCCCACTGAGTCCACACCAACCAGCGGTCACCCCGCACTCTAGCACTATCCTGCACACTAGGTACAAATCACAATTTTATTTTGACCAAAGCCAATGAACCCTGTACGTCTCTGGAGTGTGGAGGAAACCGGAGAACCCGGAGAAAACCCATGCGGTTACAGGGAGAACGTGCAAACTCTGTGCATACAGCACCCGTAGTCAGGATCGAACCCGGGTGCTGTCAGGCAGCAACTCTACCCCTGCGTCACTGGGCCACCTTGCCATATTTTATTTCAGATTTCCAACCTCTTGCACTTTCGTTTTGTATTTTGTCCTGTACCACTAACACTCCTTCTCCATATCTGCAGCCTGGCCTGTTGGGTATTACGAATATCTTCTGTTTTTATCCACAAAGCATTACCTTTCTGGATCGCTGTGGATTAAAACATGACTGTAATGAGCAGCGAGACCAGGATCTACCGAGGGCCCTCCTCCTCAGGCATAACTGTGTGAAATCATCAGTCAGAGACAAGGCTTCTTCACCTCACGTCGGAACCCATTTATTGCTTTCTTGAGTCTACTATCTTTGCTTTCATTTTCTGCAACGTCTCATTTCCGTTTTTCACCTGAAGTGCAAGACTTTTAGCGGTTCAGACAGATTAAACAGAGGGAAACTGTTTCCATCACAGATGGTTCATGGACCAGAGAAATGTGATTTAAAGCGAAGGGCAAATTAAATAGTGAAGGGGATGGGAATGCAAGGTAAGACTGTCATACACTGGGAGAGTAGACGACCTCGAATTTGCTGCCTGAAACGACAATGTAAACAGTGTTATAGAGTCATACAACACGGAAATAGGCCCTTTGGTCCAGCTCGTCCATGCTCGTCCTATCTAAGCTGATCTAATTTCTTTGTATTTTACTCATCTCTCAACCTTTCCTACCAATATAGCTGTCTAAATGGATTTTAAAAGTTGTAATTGTACTTCCTCTGGCAGCTCATTAAATACATCCGCCACCCACCATCTGAAAGATTTGCTCCAATGGTCTCTGTTAAATCTTCCCCCTCTACCCTTACAAATAAGCCCTGCAGTTTTAGACTCCTTTGCCCAGGGAAAAGGACCATGAGTAACTACCCGATCTGTGTCCCAGTTTCAAACCCACACGGTCACGGGGAGAATGCACAAACTCGTAGAGGCAGCAACCGGGGTCAGAATCGAAACAAGGTCTCTGCGCTATAAGGCAGCAACTCTGCTGCTGCGCCACTGTGCCACCCCTTTTATAACCTTTCCCCTCTCCCCTTGAAGAATTTAGACTATTTGCTGCATTTGGTCTGCAGCTTTCTAGGCCTTGACTCTTCAAGTTCATGTCCAGATGCTCTTAACATCTGTGAGAGTACCTCCTTAGGTTGGATGTAGCAGATTCCAAACACCTCTTGTGTGAACGAAATTCCCCTCAGATCCCCTCTAAACCTCCTAACTCTCATGTTATACCTTTGTGTAGTGACAATAAAGGTTTTTTACATTTACATTTACATTTACATTGCCCTCATCTTAGATACCCGCACAGTGGGAAAAGGATTCTTACCATCGATCCAATCCACCCCCGCTCATAACTGTATACACCTCTATCACCTCACCACTCAGCCTCCCCCATTACATTCCATCAGTGGGAGTGTTCCGGGAGCCGCGGGCGCGGCGGGAGTGTCCAGGAGAGTCGCGCTGGCCCGATCCACCCACCGATCAACCGCGGCGCCGACGACGGTCTGCGGAGGGTCTGCAGGGGGTCTGCGGAGAAGCCAGGCGGTGAGGCCTGCCTGGGTCCAAGGAGCCTCGGCGGCGCCGGCAATGGGAACCTCGGGGGCGGCAGAGGAAGACTCGGCAGCAGCTTGAGCCTCGGCGGCAACGGGAGCCTCGGCCGTGATGGGGCCTCGGCGGCAATGGGAGCCTCGGCGGCCGCGGACCCCTCAGCGGTGGCGGGAATCTCGGCGGCAACGGGAGCCTCGGTGGCGGTGGAATGTGAGGGGGGGAGGGGAAGACAATGGGGACTCAGTGTAGGGGGACCACAGTGAAGAACAATGGGGGACTCAGTGTAGGGGGACCACAGTGAAGAACAATGGGGGACTCAGTGTAGGGGGACCACAGTGAAGAACAATGGGGGACTCAGTGTAGGGGGACCACAGTGAAGAACAATGGGGGACTCAGTGTGAAGAACAATGGGGGACTCAGTGTAGGGGGACCACAGTGAAGAACAATGGGGGACTCAGTGTAGGGGGACCACAGTGAGGGACGATGGGAGAATAAAGGGGGACCCGGGGAGGGGGAGGTGAACACTTTACTGTTAGAATCCTCTGCCCAGGGGATAAGTTTGTGTTTGGTTGTTGTTCGTTCCGGTTTAGGCGCTGCCAACATTCGCTTGTCCTTTTGTTTCTTTTTTTGCACTTTTAATTTCATGCTTTTGCGTACCTTGTGCGTTGCGACTGTCGGCAGACCAATTTCTCTCCGGGGATGAATAAAGATTTATCGTGTCGTATCCTATCTAAAAAACCACACTGCAGACATGTGCTCAAGCTTCTCCAGCATCACCATCAAAAGCTGCAACTCCACCACCAAGGAGGACAAGCGGAGCCGGCGCATGCAAATACTACGACCTGCAGGTTCCCCTTGAAGTCACGCTTCATCTCGACTTGGAAATATATTACTGGTCCTTCAGCATCATTGGGTCTAAATCCAGGGACTCCCTTCAGAACTGTAGGAATACCATTCCCAGGAGGACCACCATCTTCTCATGGACAATTAGGGATGGGCAATAAAGGCCAGTGATTATCAGAACCCTGCAATTTCACAAACTGTAGTGAAGTGGCTTTCCATGTTTTCTTCAATCACTGCCTTAACGATGGATTTCTTAGTTTAGTTTAGAGATACAGCGCGGAAACAGGCCCTTCGGCCCACCGATTCTACGCCAACCAGTGATCCCTGCACACTAAGACTATCCTACACACACACTAGGGATAATTTACGATTTTACCAAAGCCAATTAACCTACCGACCTGTACATTTTTGGAGTGTGGGAGGAAACCAGAGCACACAGAGAAAACCCACGCAGGTCACAGGGAAAAAGTACAAACTCCATACAGACAGTACCCGTAGTCGGGATCGAACCGGGCTCTCTGGCGCTGTAAGGCAGCAACTCTACCGCTGCGCCACCTAGCGAATGACGAAGCTGTTGATCCAAAAGTCTAGCCAAAACCTGTTGCCATTGGGGGCTTCGGGAGATATCACCAGTCTTGGTGAGACCCAACAGGAGTGGACTTTCTGCATCATCCTGGGTGTACACATTTTTTCCATCGAAAAGAAAATGAGGCGTTTTGACACATGGCTAAACTTCACTTCCTGACTCATCAGATCTAAGAAATGCAACTAAAGGTTATCACAAATTGCATGAATTTTAAAAAACCCTTAAATAACTAAATTATCAAAAAATGCTTATAACTCAGTCCTTGGCAACTATTCCACACTGGTCATGTCCTCTGTACTTCCCCACATCCAAGGGAGGATTCCTTGCCATAAGTAGTCAGCAGATCACTGCAATCCCCAGTTCCCTCATCAAAGATTGAAAAGAGTTTTGGATAGGCATGTGGATATGTAGGGGATGGAAGGATATGAAACATGGAAACATAGAAACATAGAAAATAAGTGCACGAGTAGGCCATTCGGCCCTTCGAACCAGCACCGCCATTCAATGTGGTCATGGCTGATCATCCAAAATCAGTACCCCGTTCCTGCTTTGTCCTCATACCCCTTGATTCTGTCAGCCCCAAGAGCTAAATCTAACTCTCTCTTGAAAACATCCAGTGAATTGGCCTCCACTACCTTCTGTGGCAGAGAATTCCACAGATTCACAACTCTCTAGGTGAAGAGGTTTTTCCTCATCTCAGTCCGAAATGGCCTACCCCTTCTTTTTAAACTGTGACCCCTGGTTCTAGACTCCCCCAACATCGGGAACATTTTTTCTGCATCTAGCCTGTCCAATCCCTTCAGAATTTGGGAATACCTTGAGAATACCTTAAGAATCCCCTAATATGGGAGAGAGCAGGTAGATAAGTGATGGTCTTGGCATCATGTTCGGCACAGACATTGGAGGCTGAAGTGCCTGTTCTTGCGCTGTGCTGTTCTATGCTCTAAACTCTCACACGGATTGTAGATGTCTCTTCTGTTTCCCACATCTGTGCCCGTGCACAAGGGTCTAAGAGTGGCTACCAGCATTAAGTTTAGTTTAGTTTATAGTCACGTGTACTGAGGTACAGTGAAAAGCTTTGATATGATAACAATCCAGCCGTCCACAGTGTACAGATAAAAGATGAAGGGAAGATAGGCACAAAAAGCTGGAGTAACTCAGCGGGACGGACAGCATCCCTGAGGAGAAGGAATGGATGACGCTTCCGGTCGAGACCCTAAGGGTGAAGGGAATAAGGTTTAGTGCAAGGTAAAGCCCAGTTAAAGATAGTCCAACTGTCTCCAATGATGTAAATGGTAGGTCAGGACCTCTTTCAAGTTGGTGATAGGATGGTTCATTTGCCTGATAACAGATGGGAAGAAACTGTCCACGAATCTGTAGGTGTGCATTTTCACACTTCTGTACCTTCTGTACCTCTGGGAGAGAGGAGAAGAGGGAGTGAAACTCATCCTTGATTATGCTGCTGGCCTTGCCGAGGCAGCATGAAGTGTAGATGGGGTCAATGGAAGGGAGGTTGGTTTGCGTGATGATCTGGGCTGCGTCCATAATTCTCTGCAATTTCCTGCGGTCTTGGATGGAGCTGTTCCCAAACCATGTTGTGATGCATCAGTGCATGTGTAGAAGTTGGTGAGAGTTGTTGGGGACATGCCGAACGTCCAAAACCTTTCATGGAAGCAGAGGCATTGTGGCGCTTTCTTGGCCATAGCTTCAATATGGTTTGGTCTGGGACAAGTTGCTGGTGATATTTACTGCTAGGAACTTGAAGCTTTCAACCATCTCTACTTCGGTGCCATCAACGTATACCAGGATATTATGAGCAGATGGATTGAGATCTCCCTGAAAAGTCTGGGCCTCCTCAAATATAAAACAATGGTTCAGTTGGCGTGTCTGTCCCCTGGAGTGAGCTGCCGTGTTGGTGGTTTTCATTGGAATTCAGCTGCACTCTTAGGGCCTTTTGCAGACGGTGGCCCTGTCACTGTGAATGGGTGGTAATTGCTCCTTTGGTACAAATATCAGGGTAATTTTTAAATATGCTATTGGCCACGGACAATGTGAGTCCACAATTATCGCTTCTCCACAGATACCGAGAGAAGTAGGTGTAAATGTGCTTGACAGACGATTAGCACAGAGCAGAACTGCAAAGCTGCAATAAGAGGCATGGTGCCGGTTTTAATCACTGGAAATGTGAGAGGAAAGTGTGAACTGAACTACCAGCTCAATTTAGTTGCTAGTGGGTGTGTCAGTACAACAATACACTACCCTCTCATTAACAAGGAAGCAAATTGTTTGGTTTTCTTTTCCCCTTTTCTCCTTTCTCCTTTCCTTCCCCACGTTAAATTCAGTCGTACCTTTGCCGAGTTCCCACCCTGAGCAATTAAGCCAACAATCTCTGCCGAACCTGATGCATGGCAACTGCTCTGCTGAATGGTCACCTATCACCTCGGTGCTGAGGTGATTACATCTGTGCCCAGGTGGCACAGTGGCACAGCAGGTAGACCTGCTGCCTCACAGCGCCAGAGATCCGGGTTCGATCCCGGCCTCGGGTGCTGTCTGTGTGGAGTTTGCACATTCTCCCTGTGACCTCATGGGTTTCCTCCAGGTGCTCCGGTTTCCTCCCACATCCCAAAGAGTTGAGGGTATGAAGGTTGTACATGCAGGGTCAGTAAATCCTCCTTCTTGGGTGGCACAGTGGTGCAGCGGTAGAGTTGCTGCCTTACAGCGCCAGAGACCCGGATTCGATCCCTACTATGGGTGCTGTTTGTACGGTGTTTGTAAGTTCTCCCCGTGACCGCATAGGTTTTCTGAGAGGTCGTTGGTTTCCTCCCACACTCCAAAGACGCAGAGGCTTGTGGGTTAATTGGCTTGGTATCAGTGTAAATTGTCCCTAGTGTGTATAGGATAGTGTTACATGTGCGGAGATCGCTGGTCGGCGTGGACTCAGTGGGCCGAAGGGCCTGTTTCCGCTCTCATCTCTAAACTCTAAACGACATTGATGAACTAGATAGGTGTTTACAACAATCCGATCAAGCTTATCATTTGGAAAATCATATATATTGGTTTACCTTCACTTGTTCTTCAAACTGCCTCGGTGAAATTCAAACTGGTGAAAGACTGTGGGCAGCTGGCTTTGTTTACAATGCCAGTTTAGGGGAAGTTCACATCAATGATGAGGCATTGCCTAGTCAGGTACAGCAGGATGATTAAAAAGCTTCTGCTTTGCCAAGGGGCAGAGGATGTTTCTGTCCTTAGACTTTAGACTTTACACTGTAAAGTTTACAGGTACAGCGCAGAAACAGGCCCTTCGGCCCACCGAGTCCACGCCGACCAGTGATCACCCTGCACACTTGCACTATTACACACACTAGGGACAATTTACAATTTTACCAAAGCCAATCAACCTACAAACTTGTACGTCTTTGTAGTGTGGGAGGAATCCTGAGCACCTGGAGAAAACCCACACGGTCACAGGGGAAAGGTACAAACTCCGTACAGACAGCACCCGTGGTCAGGATCAACCTTGGGCCTCTGGCGCTGTGAGGCAGTATACCGCTGCGTCACTGTGTCACCCCCTTTACTTTATGAGTTACTTTATGATTACACCTGTCCTTTGACTTTATGAGCATCTCTGTGGGTTCCCTCATTCCCAATTATATTGCATGGTGGGGAGGTTTGAGGGGCAAGGGGTACTCATGTTTGCTTGAGTCCCTGTATTCCATCCTGCTCTTCCCGCTCGCTCTCTTTAAATCTTCCTGTCTGAGTCCTGTTGTGATGTGATGAATTGTAGGCTGTCCGCATGTCTGGAACACTTGACTTACTATTGAACTCCCGTAATATCATTAAATTCAGAAATCCAACCTACATACATCTTTTGACCTACGAATGGCAGAACTAATTTCCTTTCTCACTCAACTTTTAGTGATTGCTCTCTCATCAGTCTTGTGTGCCATTAATGCCACGCATTACAGTACTGCGTAGGCACGGTTACCATATTGAATGATTTTTCTGCATTTTCTGACTTATGGGCAAAACCAACTGCTTGGATGCCTGCAAAAGCGGAACCCGATTGTAACGCAGGGATGGCTTGTAATCATCGTGCACTTGTTTTGTAGACTGCTTGCAATCCTGCTCCCCACTGCCACGATCGATCCTTGCATCTGAGATGAGAGATAAAGAGTTCAATCTGAAGGAAATGTGCCTGAGCTGCTCATCACGCCACTGACCCGCTCCAGCGGAGGGACACGCTCACTATCACTGCAGGAGCTCAGCTCATAATTACCTCCCAGAGTCGCTGAGCTCAGTCCTTTTGAACATGGGCTCCATGGTCGGGCAACGCCTGCATTTTATGGTCCTGACAATGACTCAGTGGACTTGGCAGGAACTCACACTGTGTGACATCAGTACAGCGGTACAGCGAGATTGCCAGTTGAGAGCTCTTCCATCGGCTGAGCTAACTGGCTAATTTGTTCATTCGGCTTTGTGTAAATAACAAGGACAGCAATCTGAACCTGCCAATTAGCAGCAGGAGAAGGCTACTCAGCCTCCCCCCCACCCCCCAACGTCTCAACTTCCTTGGAATGCTTCGGAAGTTCGGCAAGTCCCCAACAACCCTCACCAACCTCCCCAGATGTGCTGCAGAAAACATCTTATCGGGATGCATCACAGCCTGGTTTGGGAACAGCTCCATGCCAGACCACAGGAAATTGCAGAGAGTTGTGGACGTAGAAACGGGGGCATGCAAGTAAACCTACATGATCACAGGGAGAATGTGCAAACTCCAGGGGTGGCACAGTAGCACAGCGGTAGAGTTACTGCCTTACAGCGCCAGAGACCCGAGTTTGACCCTGACCACGGGTGCTGTCTGTGCGGAGTTTGTAATTTCCCCTGTGACCGTGTGGGTTCTCTCTGAGTGCTCAGATTTCCTCCCACACTCCAAAGACGTATAGGTTTGTAGGTTGATTGGCTTTGGTGAAATTGTAAAGTGTCCCTAGTGTGTAGGATAGTGCTGGTATACGGGGTGATCGTTGGTCGGCGCGGACTCAGTGGGCTGAAGGCCCTGTTTCCATGCTCTATCTCTAAAGTATAAAGTAAAGTACCGGGCCCTGGTGAGACCGCACCTGGAGTATTGTGTGCAGTTTTGGTCTCCAAATTTGAGGAAGGATATTCTTGCTATTGAGGGCGTGCAGCGTAGGTTCACTAGGTTAATTCCCGGAATGGTGGGACTGTCGTATGTTGAAAGGCTGGAGCGATTGGGCTTGTATACACTGGAATTTAGAAGGATGAGGGGGGATCTTATTGAAACATATAAGATAATTAGGGGATTGGACACATTAGAGGCAGGAAACATGTTCCCAAGGTTGGGGGAGTCCAGAACAAGGGGCCACAGTTTAAGAATAAGGAGTAGGCCATTTAGAACGGAGATGAGGAAGAACTTTTTCAGTCAGAGTGGTGAAGGTGTGGAATTCTCTGCCTCAGAAGGCAGTGGAGGCCAGTTCGTTGGATGCTTTCAAGAGAGAGCTGGATAGAGCTCTTAAGGATAGCGGAGTGAGGGGGTATGGGGAGAAGGCAGGAACGGGGTACTGATTGAGAGTGATCAGCCATGATCGCATTGAATGGCGGTGCTGGCTCGAAGGGCTGAATGGCCTACTCCTGCACCTATTGTCTATTGTCTATTGTCTATTGTCTATTGTCTATTGTCTAGACAGCGCTGGAGGTCAGGACTAAACCCATAGCCTTGCCACTGTAAAGAAGCAGCACCACCTGCTTTGTTCGCTGTGGATGGCTCGATTGTAATCATGGATTGTCTTTCCACTGAGTGGTTTAGTACACGACAAAAGCTTCTCACTGTACCTCGGTACACATGACAATGAAGTAAACTCAACTCAACCTCTACACCAGCCTAATGCTCCCTGCGTGTTTTATCCATTACTTTGCCAACCTCAGCTGCACAACCTCAGCCGAGGGTAAACACAACTTGTCAGGAAGCAAAGCCAACACATTTAGAGAAGGGGCTGAAGTTAAGCCTTTATTTTAGTTTAGTTTAGTTTAGAGATACAGCGCACAAACAGGCCCTTTGGCCCAACATTTCCCGGCCGACCAGCGATCCCCGCACACTAACTTCACCCTACACACACTTAGAACAATTTACAAATTTACCGAGCCAATTAACCTACAAATCTGTATGTCCTTGGAGTGTGGGAGGAAACCGGAGCGCCCGGAGGAAAACCCACGCAGGTCACGGGGAGAAAGTACAAACTCCAGACAGACAGCACTCGTAGTCAGGGTCGAACCCGGGTCTCTGTGTTCAGGAGGCCTAAGAATAGGATATGTGGTCCAGGAATCTTATCATTACAGCTGTCAGAGTTAATGCAGCTCACGTACACCATGACCAATTCCAATTATGTCATCGGGAGCCACTCTTCAAACCAAAATATCGGCTTCGATTCAAACCAACAGGATTTTCGTTTTCAGAAGGATGTTACAGGCTTTACCGTAATTCCTTTTGACTGCACAGACACATCACTCAATCTCTTCATAATGTTTACAGTTCCCAAGCTCAGGGTGACTAGCATGGAGATTGAAGTGGTTTACAGGACTCAGTGCTCAAAACACTCAGTCACTGTGGAGACTTCCAAACCCTTGTGAGGCCAGTGTGGGCAGACCCAGTTTCCGCCTCCTCTTCTCAGAAGTGAAGTCCCACTTCTGCATTGCCTCAGAGAATTTTAAATACACCTGCTTATCCTTGACAGGTTTTCACAAAATAAAACCCAAACCCTTTTGCTTCTAATTCATGGGATCTGACTATCCTAACCAACGTCCTCATCTAACGTCTACCTCATTTAAAGCCCACAGACTATCTTTAATTGGATATACTGGACTTTATTTTGCAGTAAACGTGATTCCCTTCATCCTTTATCCGTACACTGTGGACGGCTTAATTGTAAATGTATTGTCTTTCCCAATACTGGATGACATGCAACAAAGAAAGCTTTTCCCTGTACCTCGGTACACGTGACAATAATTAACTAAACTAAACTAAACTAGACAATGCCAGCATCCATTCCTCGTCGCCCCTGATCTGAGGAGGTGTGTAGAGTCAACCCTTTGGTGTAGGGCTGGAATCAGATTCAATTCAGTTGGTTAAGAATGCCTGATTTCATTAAAGGCAATTGTTGAATTAAGTTAGTATTCACGACGATCTTACCGTTTCATGATTACCTTTACCATCTTTCCATGGTTACCATTACCATGTCAACATATTTCCCATATGCCGTATTTCCACATCTCTGTACAACAGAGAAGGAGGCCAATTCACCCTATTGATTCTACACCAGCTCACAGAACAATGCCTTTCCCACTAATTTCCCCAGTAACATTCCCATCAACCACCCCTTCCCATCTCCACTTTCCATTAAGCACCCATTTCACACTAATTGTGCACCAATCCTGTTGTATTCCCTCCACATCCCCATCAACTCCCCCCAGATAAGACCACTCGCCTGCACACAAGGGGTAATTCACTGCGGCCAACTACTGAGATGGAGGCACGTCAGTCACAGTCTTCAACCTGCTCATGTATTTGGGATGTGGAAGGAAACCTCAGCAGCTGGGGGAAACCCTTGCGGTCACTGGGATAACATGTAAACTTCACCCACACAGCACCGGAGCCAGCATTGAACCTGCGTCACTGGAGATGCAAGCTAACACTTGTCTCATATACGCCACTGTGCTGACCTTAACTAAGCGTAATATATTATATTGAAAGTTCCAGACGTATTCATTGCCTGAACTTAAATTCCCCAGCTGCCGAGGCGGATCAATGGTCCAGAACTTTATCCATTAATACTATAGTACCATTAGGTGGAGTAGCCAATTGATGTTTATCTTTGTCAGATTAGCATTATCGTATCTCTGTTGTACTCTAAATCCTAACTGTAAAGCCTAAGATTGAACTTCAATTGGGTGTCAAACCGCTGAAGATCTGGAACTGAAGGGACTGGATCATGAGTACGCTGGACCTCATGAGCCCTCTTGAGCTGACTCTTCCACACAGGCCATAGTTGACCCTGTACCTCAACAACCTTCCCATTTAATCCCACCACCACCTCTCTGCATTGATTCAAAAATCTTACCAATCACATCCTTCAACCTACTAAATCAATGAGCCCGCAGAAGCCAGAGACTTCCAAAGATTCACGCACTTTATAATTCAATGATATTTTATTGTCACGTGTACCTAGGTACAGAGAGATTATTTGTTTTTGTATTCAATACACTAAGTACGCTGGTCATCTGGCGCTGACAAAGTTACTAAAGTACACACTAGCATCCTAATGGTCCTTCTTTGTTCTTGGCAGCGCCTCCCTGCTGGGTCCCTCGTTGTTCGACATAGCTCATCCTCGGTTCGACCACCCCTCCACGGCCCATCCTCGGCCCGCGTCTCTCCGCGGTTTGCCCTCAACCCTACCGCCTCGCCCCCTCTGGCAATGGTTCGCCAGCGAGCCGTCCCTCTCCTCTCCTGTCCTATAGGCCTTGTGCCATGGGGGACTCCTCCCGCAGCCAGCCATGAAGGCGCGTGAAGTGAAGCCCTCACTTGAAGTGAAGTGAAGTGAAGGTGAAGACCTTGAAGTGAAGAAGTGAAGAACATAGCTAACTCCGCTTCCACCATGACCACGTCGTGGACTGACTTTGAGCCCTATATACGAAGTATGGGGACATAGATAGACTAGAAACTTTTTCGTTTTTAAAGGAATCCGGAGCACTCGGAGAAAACCCACGTAGGTTCCCGGGGAGAACGTACAGACAAGCACCCAGAGCCAGGATCGAACCCGGATCTCTGGCGCTGTAAGGCCGCAACTCTACCGCCGCATCACCGCGCTGCCCGGTATAATTCCATTGTTCTACACCAATCGTAGAGTCACGGAGTCATACAGCAATCAAAAGGCCCTTTTCCCTCTGCCAACTATTGTACTTTTCTCCACTGGTCCTATTTATCTGTTATTTGTCCATAGCTTTCTGCCCGATGGTACTTCAAATGGCTGTTCAGATGAAACTTAAAAGTTGCACATGCCTCCACCACCTCCTCAGGCATCACGTTCAAGATTCCAACCACCCTCTGAAATTCCTTCCAAACCCTCTACTTCTCAACATGCCTATGCCTTGGACACCTCCACCAAGGGAAAGTGGTTCTGACCATCTACCCTATCTATCCCCTGCATAATTTTGTGTGTGTGTGCACATCAGATCGCTCCTCAGCCTCTTTCACTGCAGAAGAAGCAAATCTGGGGGGTGAGGGGGATTTCGTCACAAGTTTCCATCCCGCCCTTCCCCTGCCAGTTTCACCTAAACTCATCATTTCTCCCGATGATGGTGTCAGCCAGCCCTTCGGCCCACCCAGTCCATGCTCACTGTCAGCCACCCATTTACACTAATCCTACGTTAATCCCTGTTTAATTCTCTTCACCCTCCCATCAACTCCCCCCAGATTCAACCACTCACCTACACCCTGGGGGCAAGTTACAGCGGCGAATCAAGCCACACTTCTTTGGGATGCTGGAGGAAACTGGAGAAGACGGGAGAGAGGGGGAGGGGGAGGGGGTGGGGACACACACAGTTGTGGAGCAAGCTTCACACAGTCAGCACCAGAGGTTCGGGTCGAAAGGGGGTCTCCGGAGATGTGAGGCAACGGTTTTACCAGCGGTGCTACTGCATGGCGGTCCTTGATGTTGACTCTGTGTAGAGTATGTCAGCACAATTCCCTTCAACTTACACCCTCAGCTGCCCTCTGCTGGCGGAGGGTCAGTGGACCAGCTCTCTTGGATCCAAGGCAAAAGACCACAACCATACTGAGAGATGAGTACAAAAGCTGGGCTGACTTTTCATGAGAAGAGCTGCACTGTTGCCCCTTACCAGATCCTGTGTGCACCCACAGATGGATGTGAACGTTGTAACACAGAAGCACCGCTGTCTCCCTCACCAACATTTGCCCACATCTGATTCTCATCCATCTTGAAGCTGTAGAGGCAGAAAGTCATACAACATGGAAGGAGGCCCTTTGGTCCAACTGGTCCAGTCCAACTAAGCTGCCCCGTTTAAGGTAGTCGCATTTGCCTACATCCCTCTAAAACCTTCCAAACCATGTACTTGCCCAAATGTCATTAAAATGTTGGTATTTTATCTGCCTCAACCTCCTCCTCTGGCAGCTCGTTCCATATTCCCGCCACCCTCTGTGTGAATAGGTTTCTCTTCAGATTTCCCATATGACAGGTTTAGAGGGATAGGGGCTAAGATCAGCACGTGCGACTAGTGCAGATGGGGCACGTTCGTCAGTGTGGGCATGTTGGCCCGAAGGGCCTGTTTCACACTGTATGACTCCATGACTCTATTCCCATGACATCTTTATGTTTTATGTTAAATCTATGCCCTCTGTTTGCTGTTTGTGGGATCTTGCTAGGTGTAAGTTGGCTGCCACCATTCCTATATCTCCAGACATGCTGCCTGTCCCGCTGAGTTACTCCAGCTTTTTGTGTCTATGTCCTATACTACAGTCCCTGACTGTACCTCAGAGGTAAGACGTTGGATATAAAATGCTTTGGGGTGTATCCAGGTTGTTCAACTACTGTGGGGCACCCAGGGCCGGATTAAGCTAGTGCTGGGCCCGTAGCATATGTTATAAAGGGGCCCTAAATACGGGACAAGGTGACATCACTGCCCGCGCTCCACATGACCTCACCCAGTCAGCAGCCACTTGCTCCCACTCCACCAATGATGGCCGCCCGGTCCGAGAGGCGGGTTGCTATGCAACCTCCATTAGGCGGCGGAGTGTCTCGACCCGAAATGTCATCCATCTTCTGGCTGGACCTCCATGAGGCACTTGTCTCTTGGGGGCGGGTTTGCCAGCTCCGAAGCGGTGGGAGAGCCAGGCCTGGTGCTGGGGGAAGCAGCCGGAGCCAAGGCCTGGACGTGACCGGGCAACCGTGAGCCTGAGGTGGGCCAAGGGGAAAGGCGGTAGCAGCAGCAGCAGCGGTGAGGCCGGGCATTGGTGGAGGTGGAGGCCGAGGCCTAGGCCTGGCGCTGGGCCTGGCCTCAGCTCCCTCGTCCCCACTCCTCTCCCTGGCCGGCTCAGCGCCTTCCCTACGCTGCCCAGAGTCCAACGGCATTGGCGCAGCAACATGCTCTGGCCCCCCGAGGGCCGTCAGTGTGAGAGCCGCCGTCGTCTACCCACCGCACTGAACATTCCTGCACCGGGATGGGATGGGACAGGACTCTTCCTTCCCCCCCCCCCCCCCCCCCCCCCCCCCAACCCCGCTCCACCAATGGCGGTCGCCGGGGCCAGGCGGCGGGTTGCTAAGCAACCTCCATTAGGCGGTGTCCAGGCCTACAGTGCCCCCCCCCCCAAAATACAGGATGTCCCGGGTAATACGGGACAGTTGGCAACCCTAGTTAGCCTACACTGTCTGGGCCTGCAGTGTCGGGGCCTACAGCGGCTAAACGTTTCCCTTATTATAATATTGCCTTTCAGATTGTGTTTCCAGCATATTTTACATTTTTATTTCAAATTTCAAGCATCTTATCTTTTAATGCATTTCAATCTCAAATTTGAATCAGTGTACAAAATATGACAGTTACAAAGCACGGCAGCTCCTCCTTTTCTCCCCCTCCCCGCCCCCCCCCACACAGCGATCCTCCCCCATGCCGGGTCCTCCATTGTTCTTACCCCCCTTCCCCTCAGGGCGGTCCTCCATGCTCTCATCGAACGTTGACCGCGGGTCGACCCACGAGGCATCGCTGCTACCGCCACCGCCACCCCATCGTCACGAGGCTTCACCGCTGCCGCCGCCGAGGCCTCACCGCTGTCGACGCCCCACTTCACGCCTCTTTGGTGTCGACCCGGGCCCTGGCCGCAGAATCCGTCGGCTGCTTTGTCCAACCCGGGCTTCTACCCACGAGGCCCCGGCCGGGCCCCGACCCGGGCTTCTACACGACGATCAGAGAGGCATCGAGACCGTGGCGTCGCGATAAAGGCCTCCGGCCACGTTCCCAGTCCACAGCCGCGGCCCGTCGGGAAGTTAAGACACAGAATGCTGGAGAAACTCAGCGGGATCTCTGGAGTGAAGGAATGGGTGATGTTTCGGATTGCGACCTTTCTTCAGACCAGAGGTGCCGGAGCGGAGCTCCGTTGAGCTCCGGCAGCACTGCACCCCTGGTGGGGGGGGGAGGGTGTGTGTCTCGGCGTTGGAGATTGGGAGGTTGACTCGCCGGCTGCCCATTGGTCCTCGCAGCCCCGCCGCCAACACATTCTAACCGCGGCGTGGGCAACACATTCTAATCGCGGCGATTGGGGAGCGACGCGCGCAATACAACACGGGGCCCTCGAAAGCGCGGGGCCAGTAGCAAATGCTACTTTTGCTACTATGTTAATCCAGGCCTGGGGGCGCCATTGATTGCCATTGTCAAAGGCTTTGCACTTCCAGCAGGGCGCACTAGGTGGCGGTGAGGAGCAGGAACCTTGACAAACCCCCCCCCCCCCTTCCAATGCTTTTAAAGTGACAGTGGCAGCAACAGGATGTGAGGCAAACTGCAAGGACAATGTTGCAGAGCCTTGCCAATTTTATTCTTTAAGGTCACAGGCTTTGTGGAAAAAAAAAGCACAAAGTTGATTTTGCTTGTTTCCACCCTCGTAGCCTGCACACAGTGTGTGTCTCTTGTGCCTGAATAATTCTCAGTTGCCTCTGCCAAAAGAAAGTAAACAAAGAGTTGTCTTGAAATTACAGTTCCCCTTTCATTGGGCCTCGTTCCTCATTACCATCTTTTAGCAGCTGACACCAATATGGCGCTCATTGCTAATTGGACCTATGCAGTTGGCGAATCTTCTGTTGAGAAAAATAGAGGGAGTGCCTCGAAATGTAAAAAAAATAATAATACATTGAGATAAAATTTCACCCAAAAAAAATTCTGTTGAAGTACACTGAAGGGGTTGGGATAATGGGTTTCTGAATGGAATAGACCGGCCATCGCTACTCAAGGCCAATTAATAGGATAAATTAGCTAATCTACACAACTGTAATTCTCAGTGAAACTGATCACAAAGCAACTGTTTGATGAATCCCACAGAGGTTGATTCTTAATGAAGATTGAACTCTCAGTCAGTTTCTGGGATGGAGTGGAGGGAGGGAGGATGAGAGACGGCCAAGTTTTTGTCGCTACAACTATGTTCTGACATTTCGCTATTGCAGTTGGACAGCAGATGTTTTTTGCTGAAGCTTTCAGAATCTGTTCAGAATAAATGGGCAGCGTGTCAGCTGTGGGCTGAGTGCAGCAGCCTGCTGGTCCGAAACAAAGCAAAGCAGGATGATTCATGTGCACAGCCATGGCAAGGCTCTGCATCATCCCTGGCTCTGTACCACGGAGGTAAACAATGCTTACTGATGCCTCTCTACATCACAAACACTCACTCACTCTCACACACATGCACACACACCCTCACTCACAAACATACACTTACACGTCCTCACACACACTTACACAAACACACATACTCCCACACACACATTCTCACATACACACACCCACCCACACATACACACTCACACATCCTAATTCACAAACACACACCCACCTACACATACACACTCACACATCCTAATTCACAAACACACACACTCACCCTCATACGCACATCATATCACACTAACACAGAAACCACATGCATACACCACACTCACACAGACACGCATCACACCACATGCACACACCACACATCACACTCACACACACACACCAATGCACTCACACACATACAACATGCACACACCACACTCACACACATACACCAAACATACACTGCATTCATACACTCACACACACTCGTACACCTGCACACACACTCCCACACTCACAGACACACACTCATTCATTAACATAGAATACCATATTCACACACAATCCCACACACGCAAACACACACTATTTTTCTCTCTCTCATACACACATGCACGAATGCAATAATATATTCATGCATACAGATACAACTGCACACACACACACAAATTTTATACTTGTGCACACTCATATATCAATGTCACGTTTACACATGCATATACATATTTACACGCAAGGTTATTCATGCACACATGTGCCCCCTCCCCGCCAACCCACCACGCAAACACACACACACACACACACACACACACACACACACACACACACACACACACACACACACACACACACACACACACACACACACACAGTTATAGAATCAGAGTTGTACAGAAATGGGGTCTTTGCCTCACTACATCCATGCTGACCTTTTTGATCCTGCAAACAAAATCCATTTGCCCACATTGGGTCTGTGCCTTTCTGTGGCTTGCCTCTTTAAATCTCTATCTAAATGTCTCTTAACTGTAACGATTATTTCTGGTTCCATCACCTCCTCTGGAAGCAAGTTCTAGATATCAACCTTCCTCTGTGTAAAAAAATATTCTCCTCAAATCCTCTTTAAAACTTCTTCCACTTACTCAAATATATGCCCTCTTGTTTTGATACCCCTACCATGAGAGAAAGATTCTGACTATCTACCCTATCTATGCCTCTGATATGGTCACTCTAAAAACAAACTAGCCAGCCTCTCCCCGTAATTAAAGTTCTCCAATCCTGTCAATTCCCAGTGGATCTCTTTTGTACTTTCTCCAGAGCAATCACATCCTTCCTCTAGTGTGATGACCAGATCTGCACACTGTACTCCAAATGCAGCCTAACCATTGTTTGCAAAGTTTCAGTATAATGGTCCAACTTTTATAGTCTGTGCCCATCCTATGAATGCGAGCATGTAATGTCATAAGGTCATAAGTGATAGGAGTCTAATTAGGCCATTTGGCCCATCAAGTCTACTCTGCCATTCAATCATGGCTGATCTGTCTCTCCCTCCCAACCCCATTCTCCTGTCTTCTCCCCATAACCTCCGACACCTGTACTAATCAAGAATCTATCTATCTCCACCTTTAAAATATCCACTGACTTGGCCTCTACAGCCTTCTGTGGTAAAGAATTCCACAGATTCACCACCCTCTAAAACTAAAGATATTTCTCCTCATCTCCTTCCAAAAAGAATGCCCTTTAATTCTTAGGCTATGATATCTAGTCCTAGACTCTCCCACTAGTAGAAACATCCTCTCCACATCCACTCTATCAAAGCCTTTCACTATTCTGTACATTTCAATGAGGTCCTCCTCATTCTTTTAAACTCCAGCGAGTACAGGCCTAGTGCCGACGAATGCTCACCTACTAATTCCTGGGATCATTCTTGTAAACCTCCTCAGAGCCAACACATCCTTAGATATAGACATAAAATGCTGGAGTAACTCAGCAGGTCAGGCAGCATCTCTGGAGAAAAGGAATAGGTGACGTTTCGGGTCAAGGTCCTTCATCAGACTGAGAGTCGGGGGGGGGGGGAAACTAAAAGATAGACACAAAAAACAGGTAACTCAACGGGTCAGAGGGCTTCTCTGTAGAAAAGGAATAGGTGACGTTTTGGGTTGAGACCCATTTTCATAGAGGGAAACTGGAGGTACGGGAAGGTATAGAACAAGGCAGAGCCTGAATCGATGAAGAGTCTTGCCCCAAAACGTCAGCTATTCCTTTTTTTCCAGAGGCACTGCTTGACCCCTTGAGTTACTCCAGTATTTTGTGTCTATCTTTGGTGTAAACCAGCATCTACAGTTCCTTCCTACACAAGTAAAGTACCAAGATCTTTGAGGAATGGTTTGGCTCAGGGAGGTCCGGGCACCATTTGTTGGAACCTGCTGTGCAGAAATGGCTGTGACAATGATAGTAAAGAATAGTTTACTTTGTTTCAGATTACTGATGCAGTCCCAACACACACTTGTTTGATGATGGAAGATAGACAAATCTGGAGTAACTCAGCGGGACAGGCAGCATCTCTGGAGAGAATGAATGGGTGACGTTTCGGGTCGAGACCCTTCTTCAAACATGATGATGGAGTGAGCTCTCAACGAATGGTCTTGTAAGCAGTTTATGTATGGCATTTATGACTGAGGAGTTCAATGCAGGATAAGAAGACTTTTACCACTGGACCTCTGAGCCAAACCATTCCTCACAGAACTTGGTACTTTACTTGTTGGACTTGTTCACCAACACTAAACTGTTGCACTTGGCAGGTTATCTGCCGAGGTCTGATTCTTGGCTCCAGGAGTTCTGGAGAATGGCAAACGCCTTTGCGCCTCCTTTGGAAGCATTTTTTTTGAATTGCAGCTGTGGTCCGCCAGATGTGACCTTGCCAGCTGAGAGTTCCCTCCACGGGACGGCTCATTATAATAATGTGCCACGACCACTTTGGGGGATCTTGGCTCGGTGTGGTGGACATGCTGAGAAGTTGTGCATGGTCCAGACTTCCAGAGGGTTAGAAACAACTGCTGTAAATCCAGATGTTTGGGACTTGAGGAGAAATACAGTTATTAATGGAGCAAAAACACTGTGGGGGCATGAAGAGTTATTAGCAAAACAAAGCCATAGAAATGATGGAAGATTTATGACACAAAAGAGGGCAATTTGTCGCGCTGATGATGCTCAGGAAATTTCCGCCCAACACCGCAGGTCACTGCCCTTCCAATACAGGCCCAGTGTCCTAGAGTCATTGAGCCATAGAGCGTGGAAACAGACCCTTTGGCCCAACTTGCCCACGCCGACCAACATGCCTCATCTACACTAGTCCCACCTGCCGGCGTTTGCCCCATATTCCTCTAAACCTATCTTATTGTCAGGGGTGTCAGGGGTTATGGGGAGAAGGCAGGAGAATGGGGTTTGGAGGGAGAGATAGATCAGCCATGATTAAATGGCAGAGTAGACTAGATGGGCCAAATGGCCTAATTCTGCTCCAATCACTTATGATCTATCCATGTACTTGTCTAAATGCTTCTTAAATGTTGTGATGGTACCAGTGTGATGGAGCATCCATCTTTCCCGATGGGACCTGGGAGGGAAGCCATGCAATGCATGAAATATTGGGTTGCCCTGTTCTGTTGGCATGGTAACAGGAAGTATATCTCGCAGTACATCCCATTTCCTCCAGGAAACCAGGGCATGGCATGAAACGTTCGACCCATTCTTCCGTTGCCCCTGTTCTAAAAGTTAGTATGAAAGAGAGAGTTAGATTTAGCTCTTAGGGCTAATGGAATCAAGGAATATGGGGAAAAAGCAGGAACGGGGTACTGATTTTAGATGATCAGCCATGATCATATTGAATGGCGGTGCTGGCTCGAAGGGCTGAATGGCCTACTCCTGCACCTATTTTTCGATGTTTCTATGTTTCTATGAAAGATGGCCATTTAATCCCATTTTATTTTCTCCAAATTCCCATCACTCCTCTCAGATTTGAGTCCTCATTTCAACAATAAGGGAAATTTGCAACAGCCAATTTAACCTGCAAAACCTGCATGCCTTTAGGATGTGGGAGGAAATCGGAGTGCCTTGGTCAGTTCAGTTCAGTTTGAGTTCAATTCATAGTTTATTGTCACGTATACCGAGGTACAATGAAAAGTTTTTGTTGCATGCTAACCAGTCAGTGGAAAGACAATACATGATTACAATCGAGCCTTAAGGGGAAGCCCGTGCAGTTACTGGAAGAACACGCAAACTCTACACAGATAGCACCCAAAGCCAGGTTTGTTCCAAGGTTTCTGAGGCTTTGAGGCAGCATCTCTACTAGCTGCGCCACTGCGCAATGCAAAACTCCAAAGCAGATTTGTCAATGATATCTTTGTATATTGCATTCAAATATTACTCCACCACTTATTCCACCCGCCACGGTTTCTGTGACTTTCTTTGCGCTGTTGTCATATCATATATATACAGCGCGGAAACAGGCCTTTTCGGCCCACCAAGTCCGCGCCGACCAGCGATCCCCGCACACTAACACTATCCTACACCCACTAGGGACAATTTTTACATTTACCCAGTCAATTAACCTACATACCTGTACGTCTTTGGAGTGTGGGAGGAAACCGAAGATCTCGGAGAAAACCCACGCAGGTCACGGGGAGAACGTACAAACTCCTTACAGTGCAGCACCCGTAGTCAGGATCGAACCTGAGTCTCCGGCGCTGCATTCGCTGTAAAGCAGCAACTCCATCCCTCCCAACATTACTGCTAATTTTCAGTCGAGAAGTCCGTGTCATAGAGTTGTACATCGGAGACACAGACCCTTTGGCCAACACATTCACATAGACTCA
Source organism: Rhinoraja longicauda (assembly GCF_053455715.1). Lineage (NCBI taxonomy): Eukaryota > Metazoa > Chordata > Chondrichthyes > Rajiformes > Arhynchobatidae > Rhinoraja > Rhinoraja longicauda. The sequence continues at coordinate 49,811,746 of NC_135961.1, read as the reverse complement.
GGTGCCTTCCTGAGCTAGTCCCATTTGCCAGTATTTCGCCCACATCTCTCCTAATCTTTGCTATCCAGAAACGTGACCAAATCTTTAAACAGTATAATTGTACCTGCCTCTATCACTTTCTCTGGTGGCTCATTCCATGTACCCACCACCCTAAGTGCGAAAAAAGTTTCACTTTTGGCCCGCTTTACATCTTTGCCCTCAAACCTCCAGTGTTGGATGGTAACTATTAACGTCTTGTACTCCTCATGATTTTTATCTCTCTTTAGGGTCACCCTCAGCCACTTGAGCTCCAGGGCTCCAGATCTCTGTCGATCCAGTCTCTCCTTATGACTCAAGCCGTCCTGTCCTGATATGATCCTTTTGAACCTTGTGACATGCCTATAGAAACATAGAAAAAAAACATAGAAAATAGATGCAGGAGTAGGCCATTCGACCCTTCGTGCCAACACCGCCATTCAATATGATCATGGCTGATCGTCCAAAATCAGTACCCCGTTCTGGCTTTTCCCCCATATCCCTTGATTCCCTTAGCCCTAAGAGCTAAATCTAACTCTGTCTTGAAAATCTTTTACTTGAGTAGACGTCAAGCACCGCACCGCAAATCTCACCGCACCACTGAGTACTCCATAGAGTCTACAGGGCAGCGAAATCTTCATGACCTGCACCAACCGGCAAGCAAGATAACATCAACACAGTGCGATATTCCCACTCCATTGAAAGGCAAGTGCAAGCAACGTTGTAACTTCCCAACAGCCCACACAATCTCCGCCAACCATCCCTAACCTTGGTGAAACCAGTGAAACTCAGGGGCAGGAGCAGGGCCATTCACTAACAGTTACGCATGGACCTGATAATAAGCTGGGAGGTGTGCCATCTATCTCGCTCCAGAGCTGGGGGAGAGAGAGGTGGTTGCCATCTTATGCCCAGGAGCGCACAGAAAGAAAGCTTTGCCCAGCTCCTGACAACTGGTGTGCAAGTGTGTCAGACATCAACATATCTTGGCTTTAATGACCATCAAAATCTGGAGCATTTAATGAAATGCCTATGCATCGGAAATGTTTCCTTCATGCACAAACCACAACTTCCCAACAGCAGAATAATACAGAAACATTCTAACAGAAAATTTTACACGGCTATTAATGCACACCTTCCAAGGGTAAGAATGCGCATTTAAAATCAAGGTGTGCAGATGCCATGGAGAGTATTCATAAGTTCAGTGGATAAGATCAGTGGTTTTCATCTTGTTTCGAAAGTTCATCTAAGGTTTAAGGGCCCACCCTGCTGTTGCCCTGTTTGTCCCAAATCCAACCATTACCCCAAACTAATTTTACCCTTCTTATTCAAACCTGCACCATGACCATCTCCTGGGATGTGCAATGTTTGATAGTGAGAACAGATAAAGAAGCAGTCCTTGTCCATATGCAGCAGAGTTCAAGGTGTTTTAATTTATTGTCACATGTGCCAAGGTACAGTGAAAAGCTTTTTGTTGTGTGCTACCCAGTTAGTGGAAAGACTGTGCATGATTACAATCAAGCCGTCCAGTGTACAGATAGAGGATGAAGGGAATAATGTATAGTGCAAGATAAAGTGCAGTAAAGTCCGAATAAAGTTCGTCCGAGGGTCTCCATTGAGGTAGATGGTAGCTCAGGACCGCTCTCTGGTGGTTGATAGGATGGTTCAGTTGCCTGATAGCAACTGATGATGAAGTAGGTTGCTAATTTCCTTGGGCGCGAATTTCCACACCCGCGAAATATACCGGAAGAGATTGCCAGGACACCGGGCGCTCCGTGGATAGTTGTCGGCGCGAACAGGCGTCGCAGACGGAGGAGAAACAGGAAGCAAAAGCGAGGATGCCGGTCCGGTATACTTGCCAAGCTAAAGAGACAGCCACACAAACCACCGCTACCTAGCATGTTCCTCACCAACGCCAGATCCATCATCAACAAAATGGACGAACTTAAACTACAGATATCAGCAAACAAACTCGTGGAGGACTGTTGCATTCTCTTAGTAACAGAGACATGGCTTCATCCACTTATCCCAGACGGAGCCATTGAGCTAGCCGGGCGCACAGCGTTTCGTTGGGACAGAAACATCGACTCCGGTAAGAGCAAGGGGGGGGGGTTATGCATTTATGTGCACAACAGCTGGTGCACTAATATCCAAACCATAGATAGCCACTGTTCTCCTGATCTGGAGTCCCTAACAGTTAAATGCAGGCCTTTTTACCTTCCTCGCGAATTTACAGGGGTTATAGTAACAGCAGTCTACATCCCACCGAATGCTAACGCTAGCACAGCTTTAGGCTACCTGCTAGGTGCAATAAACTCACAACAGAGCACATATCCAGAAGCAGCCCACATCATAGCCGGGGACTTCAACCATGCAGACCTAAAGTCAGTTCTCCCGAAACTTGAACAACACATAAGATGTGCTACCAGGGGGAAAAACACACTAGACAAGGTTTACTCAAATATTAAGAAGGGGTTCAGGTCAGCACCACTACCACACCTGGGGCAGTCAGATCACCTGTCCATATTCCTAACCCCAGCATACACCCCACTCAGGAGGAAAGCTCCAGTCACCATAAAGACTGTGAAGACATGGCCTGAAGGAGCTTCCTCGCAGCTGCAGGATTGCTTCGAAAGGACCAACTGGGATATTTTTGAGGATCAGGACTTGGAGGAGTACACATCAACTGTACTTTGCTACATCAAAAACTGCGTTGACAATGTCACCGTCGACAAACGCATCCGGTTGTACCCCAATCAAAAACCCTGGATGACAAAGGATGTCAGGTCTCTCCTCAAGGACCGTAACACCGCCTTCAGGTCTAGTGACAGAGCTCTATACAGTGCTGCTAGAACCAACCTGAAGAGAGGCATCAAGGATGCCAAAGCGTCCTACAAGAGGAAGATTGAGGACCACTTTTCCAACAATGACCCACGGCGGGTATGGCAAGGCATCCAGCACATCACCAATTACAAGACCAGCAACCGCACGACTGCCGACGGCGACGCCTCGTTGGCTGAGGAACTTAACTGTTTCTTTGCTCGTTTCGAGGTGAAAGCTACAGTGGCAGACATTACACCCTCTCCAGCACCTGAGAGCAACACCTTCACTGTGCAGGAGTATGACGTTAAGCGAGTGCTCAGAGCAGTGAATCCCAGGAAAGCTGCAGGCCCCGATGGTGTGACGGGCAGAGTGCTGAGGGAATGTGCAGACCAATTATCTGAGGTCTTCACAAAAATCTTCAACCTGTCCCTTTTAAAATCCACCATCCCTCCCTGCCTGAAGTCCGCCATAATCATCCCACTGCCGAAAAAGCCTGTCATCAGCGGTCTTAACGACTACCGTCCGGTAGCACTCACACCGGTCATCACAAAGTGCTTCGAGAGACTGGTCCTGCAGCACATCAAAGCCAGCCTCCCACCCACCTTCGACCCATACCAGTTTGCCTACAGAGCAAATAGGTCTACAGGGGATGCCATCGACACTGCTCTTCACACTGCACTGACCCACCTTGAACACCAGGGGAGCTATGTGAGGATGCTCTTTCTCGACTTCAGCTCTGCCTTTAACACGGTCATCCCGAGCAGACTGGTCACCAAACTTTCCGACCTTGGATTTTCCCTAACCATCTGCAAATGGATCAAGGACTTCCTGACCAACCGCCCCCAGACAGTCAAAATAGGCCCTCACCTCTCCTCCACCATTACACTGAGCACCGGCTCACCACAGGGCTGTGTGTTGAGCCCCATCCTTTACTCCCTCTACACTCACGACTGCGCCCCCACCCATCCCACCAACACCATCATCAAGTTCGCGGATGACACGACTGTGGTTGGACTTATCTCAGAAGGAGATGAGACAGCCTATAGGGATGAAATCCAAAGGCTGGCAGCATGGTGTTCAGTGAACAATCTGGTCCTGAACTCCTCCAAAACAAAGGAACTTATAATTGACTTTAGAAAAACCAGTGGAGATTACGACCCACTCTACATCAATGGGGTCTGCGTGGAAAGGGTACCAGCTTTCAGGTTCCTGGGTACGCACATCGCAGAGGATCTCACCTGGTCTACCAACACCATCACCACAGTAAAGAAGGCACAGCAGAGACTCCACTTCCTGAGGATCCTCAGGAAAACCAACCTGCAGGAGAAGCTCATGTTGTCCTTCTATCGCTGCTCCATCGAGAGTGTGCTGGCATACTGTATAACCACATGGTATGCCAGCTGCTCAGAAAAGGACAGGAAGGCCCTTCAGAGGGTCATCACGACGGCCCAGAAAATCATCGGCTGCTCACTGCCCTCCCTGGAGCACCTGTTCAGCCTGCGCTGCCTCAGTAGAGCAGGCAAAATAATAAAAGATCCATCCCACCCCGGCCACCGTCTGTTTGTTCATCTGCCCTCTGGTCGACGTTTCAGGTCAATCAAATCCCGAACAAACAGACTTAAGAACAGTTTTTACCCCAGGGCCATACGAGAACTGAACACTACCTGTGCACTAGGCAACACCGTTAAAAAATCTTGTACTTAATTTAATTGTATTTATGTATTTATTTGTTTTTGCATTATTGCATATATGTTTGTACGCACCGTCAGGATTGGCTGTTTTTTTAATTTCGTTGTACTCGTTGCAATGACAATAAATGAATATTATTATTATTATTATTAAATGATAAGTGACAGCTTCACTATACAAGTGCCTGGCAAAACCATACAGTACAATATTTAACGATTTCCCTCAGGCACAGTGGTGCAGTGGCAGACATGGTGTTCTACAGTGCCGGAGACCCAGGTTCGATTCCTGGCTACAGGTGCTGTCTGTATGAAGTTTGTACATTCTCCTTGTGATCGCATGGGTTTTCTCTGGGTGTTCTGGATTCCAAAGACGTGCAGGTTTGTAGATAAATTAATTGGCTTCTGTAAATTGTACCTAGTGTGTAGGATAAAACTTGTGCATGGGTGGTCGCCGGTCGGTGAGCCGAAAGGCCTGTTTCCAAGCTGTGTCTCGAGACTACACCAAAGACACTAGAGGAACAAGATAGACCACTCGACCCTAAAAACCGTAGTATGTCATGGCGCCATTTTAGTAGGCAGAAACTTGCAGAAACTTGCAGAAACATTTAAAAAGAAAAATAACACAAATCTGTGAATTGATAGATGAGATATATTCTGCATTTTAATGGTATCATCACACATACTGTTCCCCCAAAACACTAATTACACTGCGAGAGGCATAACGGATGGCGGGTTTTGCCTACTAAAATGGTGGACGTTACGCTCCTTTGCGTACCACACTTCGGTATAGGCTTTCAATGGAGTGGTCTATCTTGTTCCTCGAGTATCTTTGGACTAAACCAAGAACAGAGGGAAGGAGTTAAGTTCGGGGGGGATAGAAGTAAGGACTTTTTTCATCCAGAGGCTGACAGGGTGGTGGAGACGGTGATCCGAGCAACATTTAGAGATCTAAACAAGCACTGTGCTGGAAAATAGTAGTAGAGATGGGTACTTGATGGCTGGTATGGACAAAGGAGACAGAAGGGCCTGTTCATGTTCTTTATGACTCAATTTTCAGTTCCACGTCTGCCACCATCAACGTTCTGAATAGAAATGCACCTACATCAGCCACATACTGTATACTGTGGCTACAAAGGGAAGAGGAAGTATATCCGGCACGCAGTTCATCTCCTGGCTCCAGAAAGCCTTTCTACACCTGCAAGGCACATCAAAATTCTAATGGAATACTTTCCAATTACCTAGACTTTGCAGTTTGCAAGGCATGCTGAGGTCAAAAGGGAAAATGAAAAGAGGGATGACTGGCATGGCATCGACCGACCTGAACATTCACCTCCTCCAGCACAGTCTACAAACTGTACAACAACAACTCACCAACACTTCTTTAAAAGCACTTCCATCCTCAGACTGGCTTCCACTCAGGAAGCCAAAAAACAGCAGACATGTGGGCAGATGCCTCTATAGCTGGGCAAACAGAACTATACACAATACTCCCAAGTGTGGTCTCACCAACCAACAACTTGTACAGCTGTAACAAGATGCCCCGGCTCAATCCCATGATCGATGAAGGCCAGCATGCCAAACGCCTACCTCACCACACTGTATAGTGCCATCTAGTGGCGTGGGAGGGGTTTGTCCATCCATTTCTGGTAAGCTCCTTTGTCTCTATTGTGCTGTATTGGTACTTGAAGAAAGAAGGAGTTATTACAGTGTATATGTTATTATAGTGTATGTTCCCCCAAATCTATTGAGTGATGTGGCTAGCAGGGCTGAATGGTTGGCAGTGGATGCATGCTGTGAGTGGGGAAGACTGATAATGTGTGGGGGTCCCGCACATTATTTATGTAATGACTGAGCCATGACTGACGGAGAGAAGGTGACGCCAATCTGTGAGGGTAACACGTACAGTGTGTAAAAATGAATTTGAAGATGCATGTAGTGACCTTGACTCCTTACATGAGGCCTTAGAAGTGTTGGTATATACAGCACAGAAACAGGTCCTTCAGTCCACCTTGTCCATCCCAATCATCAACCACCCATTTACACAAATCTAATATTTAATCTTTTTTTAAAAATTCTCCCCACATTTTCATGAACTCTTCCAGATTCGATTACTTGCCTACACATCTGGGGCAATATACAGCTGACAATCAACCTACATATCTGCGTTTTTTGGGACATGGGTGGAGACCAGAGGGACCAAGGGAAATCAACATGATCACAGAGAGAACATGCAAACTCCACGCAGACAGCACCCAAGGTTAGGATCGAACCGGGGTGGCTGGAGTTGTGAGGCAGCGGTTCTACCAGCTGTGCCAACATGATGTTCTAAACATAGAAACATAGAAACATAGAAAATAGGTGCAGAAGGAGGCCATTCGGCCCTCCACGTCTCGACCCAAAATGTCACCCATTCCTTCTCTCCAGAGATGCTGCTTGTCCCGCTGAGTTACTCCAGCATTTTGTGTCTATCATCTGGATGATCTGATCTTCATTCCATCCTAGACTCAAGCCATGAGGGATAAGACCATTTGCTCCATTTGAGAACTATAAGGTTATTTGACATCGGAAGAGCAGTTAAGCTGAAGGTGCAATTTGACTGTGCAAACAAGATCATTGTACTCATTCTGGCACTGTAACATGAGTGTTAATGCCAGACTTGGCTCCTGGCATTGACCGACACAGCTACCTGGACTCTATCTGAAGTACAGACTGAACATTTGCAGACACAATGCATCTCCTTATCTCCTTTCGATTAAACATTAATAGTTAGACAATATTTGCAACTAATACAGTCTGAGTGAACATCATTGAAAACATGCCTGAACCTTTTATTGACCATATATAACCTTCAAAGTATGGTAGCACAGCAGGTATGTTACTGGGCTGTCTAATGTACTGTTCAAATCTCACCACAGGTGCTACTTAAGATAATGACATTCATCTGCATTAACTCTCGATTCCACATCAACCGTTAGCAAAGTAATAGATGGTTTGGTTTACTAGAGAGGGGCCCATATCTGACTCCAACCAAACAGTACAGAGGGTGTAAAGAATGGGTGATGCTTTGGATTGGAAGGCCTTTTCGTACCTCCAGTTACCCCCGCCCCCTTCATTGTGAAGAAGGGTTGCGACCCGAAATGTCACCCATCCTGCTGAGTTACTCCCGTACTTTGTGCCTATCTCCTGTGTAATCAAGCATCCGCAGTTCATTCCTATACGTTGATTGTAATCAGACAGTATATACTATTTTCTTTGACTGGATTGCACGCAAGCAAAAGCTTTTCACTGTACTTCGGTACACGTGTCAATAATAAACTATACTAAACTAAACAAAAACAAAAGAAGATACAAAAGCTTGAAAGCAGTTCCCGATCACACAATCTTAGTTACTCCAGTTTTTGTGTCTGCCCCACTGGTGGGTAAGGCTAAGCAGCGCCTTTACCACCTTAGACAACTGAGGAAATTCAGAGTGTCGCTGAGGATCCTTCATTGCTTCTACTCTGGGGCTGTAGAGAGCATCCTGTCCGGCAACATTACAGTCTGGTTTGGGAACAGCTCTGCCCAGGACAGGATGGCCCTGCAGAGAGTAGTGCGTTCGGCAGAACGCACCATGGGAACTACACTCGTCCCCCTGCAGGACCTATACATCAGGAGGTGCAGATCCAGAGCAAGCAAGATCATGAGGGACCCCTGCCACCCCAGTAACGGACTGTTCCAGATGCTACGGTCAGGCAAACGCCTCCGCTGTCACGCTGTGAAAACGGAGAGGATGAGACGGAGCTTCTTCCCACAGGCCATCAGGACTGTCAACTTTGATAACCCCAGAGACTAAATTTTTGTCGACACTTTTTGTGCTATGTTTAGTAACTTATTAACTTTATTTATATGCTGTAACTGTAATTATTTTTGTGCACAACCCGCAGGCATTGCCACTTTCATTTCACTGCACATCGAGTATGTGTATGTGACAAATAAATTTGACTTGACTTGACTTGACTTGACACTACCTTGTTATGTCTCTTGTACTATTTTTATCATGCCCTCTGAAGAAGGGTTACAACCCGAAACATCACCCATCCTTTTTCTCCAGAGATGCTGCCTGGCACGCTGAGTTACTCCAGCACTTTGTGTCTATCTTCGGTATAAACCGGCATCTGCAGTTCTTTCCTACACAGTCTTCCCTCTGAAATAAAAAAGCAATACGTTCCGGTCCTGTAATTCCCATCCGCATCCTGTAAATTAACTCAAAGAGCGTGAAAAATCTACCAGTAATGCAGTCAAAAGTGAACAGACCTAGTAGCTGTTGGCAGGAGTGCTTTTCAGAAGAGTATCTGATTGCAAGAATCCCATGGATTTCCTAGTGACTCTTTGGTGGTGCCTATTTAAGGATTATCAGGTATTTACTTTGACAACTTGGCGTAGCAACATTGCAACTCAGAGCCTCTGGGTTACCTGCCAAAGAGATGCGTTATCCCCACACTACCTTTCCAGAAAGGCACAGGCCTGGCTTGTTATTTGAACTCCCTTCCAGCCTTCCCTTCCTCCTCTGGGAAAGGCACTACAATCAAGTCCTGGCACAATGTGAACCGAGGCAGTCGCTCACAAAGCCAGCAGCTGAGCCTCGCAAACTCCCACATTTTGTTCAGAATTTGAAGTCGACACAGATCCGACAGTAGACACAAAATGCTGGAGTAACTCGGCGGAGCAGGCAGCATCTGTTGAGAGAAGGAACAGGTGACATTTCGGGTCGAGACCCTTCTTCTCGACCCGAAACGTCACCCATTCCTTCTATCCAGAGATGCTGCCTGTCCCGCTGAGTTACTCCAGCTTTTTGTGTCTATCGTCGGTGTAAACCAGTATCTGCATTTCCATTCTAGACAGATCCAACAAACTCTTTCCACAGTATGGAGACACAGTTTTAACTCTCTCTGCCAAGCGGGCAGTCATCAAGACTTGCCTGACTGGTTGGTGAGAAGGGAATTTCAGGAGTGGTAGATTCTGGACATCGGTGTTTGCTGACGTTGAGTCAAGCAACAAGGTATCTGTGTTATGTGTTCTCCGTGTCCACATCAGGCCAATATCCACACTGGGTTCAATGTCCACAGTGGGCTCAATGTCCAGAGTGAGGGCACACCCCATTAGCATTTTGGGAGTTGTAGTTCTTTCCTCACTCTCAGCCTTCAGTTTCATCTCCAGCATTGGGTGCATGGATTGGAGAAGATGGATCTGCAATTGCAAGTACTGACGGTTCCTTCTGCACACATGCATGTATCTAAACAGTTTCCTTTATTTTTTCATGTTTTGGAATTTAGGTATCGCTACCAAGGTCCGTCTTTGTCACCCAACCATCCCTGCCCTAGAGAAGATAGTGATGAACCACTGCTGTCCTCCGGTGAAGGTATTCCCATGGTGCTGCAGGGTTTGGACCCAAATGATGTTGACGGTTATATTTCTAAGTCAGGATAGTGCATTGGAAGACGACCTGCAGATGATGGTCATAGAATCATAGCCCTTTAGAGAACATGAAAACTCTGTTTGGCCAACTTGTTCATGCTGACTAAGTTGGCATTGCCTGTATTTGGCCCATATTGCTCGAAATTTTTCCCCTCTAAATATGTCCAAATGTCTTTTGAATGTCATAATTGTATCTTTTAGTTTAGTTTAGTTTAGTTTAGAGATACTGTGCAGAAACAGGCACTTCGGCCCATAGAGTCTGCGCCGATCAGCGATCCCTGTATTCATGCACTATCCTACACACATCATGGACAATTTACAATTATACCAAGCCAATTAACCTACAAACCTGTACACCTTTGGAGCGTGGGAGGAAACCGGAGATACCAGAGAAAACCCATGCAAGTCACAGGGAGAATGTATAAACTACGTACAACAAGCTCCATTAGTCGGGATCGAACACAGGTCTCTGGCCACTGTGCAAACCTGTATCTGGCATCTCGTCCCAGATACAGACTACCCGCTGAGTGAAAACATTACCTCTGACGTCCCTCCTAAATCTCTCCCCTCTCCTAGAGCCCGTGCCCTCTAGTTTTTGAATCAATTATCCTGGGTAAAAGATTGTGAACATTCAATCTCTCTGTGCTCCTCATGATTTACTTCAATAAAATCATCCCGCAGCTGCCTGCACTCCAAGCAGAGGAAAGACATTCTTGCCATAGTGGGAGTACAGAGAAGGTTCACCAGATTGATCCCTGGGATGGCAGGACTTACATATGAAGAAAGACTGGATAGACTAGGCTTATACTCGCTGGAATTTAGAAGATTGAGAGGGGATCTTATAGAAACTTTACAAAATTCTTAAGGGGTTGGACAGGCTAGATGCAGGAAGATTGTTCCCGATGTTGGGGAAGTCCAGAACAAGGGGTCACAGTTTAAGGATAAGGGGGAAGTCTTTTAGGACCAAGATGAGAAAGTTTTTTTTCACACAGAGAGTGGTGAATCTGTGGAATTCTCTGCCACAGAAGGTAGTTGAGGCCAGTTCATTGGCTATATTTAAGAGGGAGTTCGATGTGGCCCTTGTGGCTAAAGGGATCAGGGGGTATGGAAAGAAGGCAGGTACGGGACACTGAGTTTGGATGATCAGCCATGATCATATTGAATGGTGGTGCAGGCTCGAAGGGCCCAATTGCTTACTCCTGCACCTATTTTCTATGTTTCTATGTTTCTAAAAGTCTCAGCCTATCCAGTCTTTGCCTATAACACAAGTGCCAGGGATCACAAATTTGGGAGGTGCTATCAGAGTAGCCTGGGCGAGTAACGATACTGCAGTCTCTGTGCACTAGTCATGGGGGGAATGTTTGAGGTGGGAGATGTTGTCCCAGTCAAGCAGACTGCTTTGTCCTGGATGCCATTGAATTTGCTGAGAGTTGTTGGAGCTGCACTCATCCAAGCAAATGGAGATTGTCCCATCACACTCCTGACTTGTGTCATGTAGATCCTCAGGGGCAATAGATGTTGCAGCCACAATTGTGCCGGAATGCAGTACGCAGCCCACAGTCTCCGGGGATCAGTGCAATGTGGTTCCCATCTAAAGAGAATTCCAGAGATCTGTCAGAGTGCATTCAGAGATGGAAGCGAGCCTATGTTGGCTACTTGACTTTCCATTTCACTGAAACAACAAGGAAAGAAGAAGCTGGCTCCCTGAAGCCTGTTATGTTATGAGTACGGTCAGAGAACTCAAGTAAGTGCAGGGCCTGAGCAACGAGGCACGGACTGAGAGAATGTGTCCTTTTGCACTGCCCGTTTGATGAGGGAAGTCTGGGCTACAACTACAAACAGAGGTCCTGAAACCTTTTCCTTCAGTGGCAAGAGAAATCACGCAAAAGTTTTGTGTTAATGCCCCCATTCCTTCACGACGGTGGCTTGATGTTGCTCCTGTCCTTTGTGCAAAGTAAATGTAAACTTTTGAACCTTTGAGAGGCCTACACTGAAAAGGCTGTTTATTTATATGACTCCAGCCAGTATACACAGAGATTTATTTATTTATTCAAATATGTAATTTGAAAGAAATAAATGCAAAACAAAATTGTTGGTTTCGCCACATGGCTAGATTTTCGTCTTTATTCCCGTCCACGCATTCAAGGAATTGGACTGGAAAAATATACTCGGGAGGATTAACCATAACGTTGAGTTGAAAGTGAGGTACTTTAATCTGAACAAACTATAAAGGATAAGCAAAGGAAACTATAAAGGTACAGGAAGCTCTAAATGATTGGAGAAATAAAGTTAAGAGTATAACACCTGATTTGCCAAGTAAAAATCCTTTAAGATACTAAATTTCAACAATAAACAATAGACAATAGGTGCAGGAGGAGGCCATTCGGCCCTTCGAGCCAGCACCGCCATTCAATGTGATCATGGCTGATCATTCTCAATCAGTACCCGTTCCTGCCTTCTCCCCATACCCCCTGACTCCGCTATCCTTAAGAGCTCTATCCAGCTCTCTCTTGAATGCATTCAGAGAATTGGCCTCCACTGCCATCTGAGGCAGAGAATTCCACAGATTCACAACTCTCTGACTGAAAAAGTTTTTCCTCATCTCAGTTCTAAATGGCCTACCCCTTATTCTTAAAATGTGGCCCCTTGTTCTGGACTCCCCCAACATTGGGAACATGTTTCCTGCCTCTAACGTGTTCAACCCCTTAATAATCTTATACGTTTCGTATAAGAATACAGAAGAAGTTGCCCATCTGCAGCTGACAGGCGAAAGTAAGGACAATATCAGTTCCAAGGAATAGGATTCAAAGTTTCCAAGGATCCAGTGCAAATGAAGAGCTGAAAGAAATCATATTGGTGTCAGAAATGGAAATGGTGAAATGAAAAGCATTTCATTCCCAAGCAGCAGATGCTCTTTCTAGCAGGATGACATTAGGGATATTGTCTTGAACATCTACAGGTGTATGGTACAGAGTATATTGACTGGATGCATCACAACCTGGTATGGCAACTCAAACGCCCAGGAATGAAGAACACTGCCCCCCGTCCATCATGGGTTCTGACCTCCTTACCATCGAAGGGATCTATGGGAGGCACAGCCTGAAAAAGGCAGCCAGCATCACCACAGACCCACACCACCCTGGCCACGCTCTCATTTCACTCCTGTCTTCAAGAATGAGCCTGAAAACTGTAACATCCAGGTTCAGGAGCTGCTTCTTCCCACCATCCATCAGGCTAGTGAACACTACGAATTCCAACTAAACGCCAAGCTATGAACTGCCTTGATTGCACGAGGAACTTGTGACTTTGTTTTGCACCATATTGTTTGTTTTTATATATTTAAGTTATTTTTATTGTTTATTATAGTGTCTTACTGAGTACTATGTTTACATATCTGTTGTGCTGCTGCAAGCAAGAATTTCATTGTTCCATTTCAAGATAAATAACAATAATACACTTTTGACTCCCGTGACTTTGAGTGTTTCTTGACGATGAGTAGAGACTGGAGACACGAGGTCTGTTTTCCCCAGAGCGGAGGAGGTTGAAGGAGGATATGATTGGGACATAGGATGCTATTCATAGACTATTGCTCTGCCTTCAACACGGTCATCCCCACCAAGCTCATCACCAAACTCCACCAGATAGGCCTCAGCTCATCGTTATGCGACTGGATCCTGGATTTCTTGATGGAGCGACCGCAGGCAGTGAGAATGGGCCCGCACCTGTCCTCCACTATCACCCTGAGTACCGGCACACCACAGGGCTGTGTTTTGAGCCCCAGGCTCTACTCCCTATTCACACATGACTATGTTCCTGCATTCGACACCAACACCATTGTCAAGTTTGCAGACGACACAACGGTGATCGGGCTGATCACCAACGGCGATGAAACCCACTACAGAGTGGAGGTGCAGAACCTGGCGGACTGGTGCTCTGATAACAACCTGTCCCTAAACACCTCCAAGACCAAGGAGCTGATCATCAACTTCCGTAGGTCACACAATGGGGAGTACGCTCCGATTTTTATGAATGGGGACAGTGTGGAGAGAGTGTGCAGCTTCAAGTTTCTGGGCACTCACATTTCGGAGGACCTCACATGGTCCACTAACACCACTGCACTGGTCAAGAAGGCACAGCAACGACTGTTCTACCTGAGAACACTGAAGAAGTTTGGTCTTCCCCAACAGCAGCTGACGACCTTCTACCGCTGCACCATAGAGAGCATCCTAACGCATGGCATCCCTGTGTGGTACCTCAGCTGCACGGAGGCAGAGAGGAGAGCTCTTCAGTGGGTAGTCAACAGAGCTCAGAAGATTATCGGAACACAGCTACCAGCCTTGGAGGGCATCTACAACACACGATGCCTCAGGAAAGCCACCAGCATCCACAAAGACTCCTCACACCCCTGCAATAGTCTGTTCGAACTTCTACCATCTGGCAGACGATACAAGGCCTTCTACGCCCACACCTCCAGACTCAGGAACAGCTTCATCCCCAGGGCCATAGCTGCTATGAACCGGTCCTGCTGAGCCGGATGGTCACATCGCACAGTGAACCGGCACAGATCTACTTGCACTTTATTCTGTTTTAAAACTGTTTCTAATTTTGTTTCACTGGGTTGTATAAATTTATGCTGATTAGCTAATTAATTGATTGCATCGTATGGAAGTCACATTCCCAATCTCGTTGTACTCCTGTACAATGGCAACAAAGATATATTGTATTGTATTGTATTGTATTGTATTGTATTGTATTGTATAATATTAAGAGGTGTACAGACAGTAATGAAAATAGGAACTTAATCTTCTCCATATCAGTGGTAGATAAAACTAGCGGTAAGAGGTAAGATATTTAGCAGCGATCGGGTGCCTGTCTGCACGGAGTATGTATGTTCTCCCCGTGATCTCTACACGATCTCTAAGATCTTCGGTTTCCTCCCACACTCCAAAGCGCTACAGGTTTGCAGGATAATTGGCTTGGTGTAATTGTAAAATTGTCCCTAGTGTGTGCAGGATAGTGTTAATGTGTGGGGAACACATTAACATTATCTGGTCGGCGCGGACTCGGTGGGCCAAAGAGCCTGTTTCGATGCTGTATCTCTAAACTAAAACTAGACGAAGAGTGGAAATAAATGAATGTTGTTCAATCCGGCAGCCTGTGCCTTGTGAGGGGCACCACAGGGATCAGTGCTGAAGCCCCAGGTCCATTGGTAACGCTGCTCCATCACTCCCTGAGGGACAACATTGCCACAATTACTTCGACCTCTGCCTCAGTATTATTGCCCTGCTCTGATGCGAAACTGAGGTGTGAATCCACTTGACCACAGCCGATCCAAAACCAACCCAATCCTGGGGGCTTTTATGCATATCTGCATTGGTGCAGATAGAATAGAACAGGGGTTATGGAGAGAAGGCAGGAGAATGGGATTAAGAGGGAAAGATGGATGAGTCATGATTGAATGGTGGATTTGACTTGATGGGCCGAATGACCTAATTCTGTTCCTATCACTAATGAACTAATGAACATGAGTCATCTCAGATGCGCAATGGTTCAGAATCCTGTCCCTTGTAGAGAGCAGCACTCACAGGACACAGCATTGCAGCCCACACCCTCCAGTGCGTCTGATTTAAAAATGGCTCTCCCTTTGCCAACCCTTTATCCTTTCCCCCTCTTCTCTGCTCTCGCCCACTGACCCTCCATCCCAGCATGAATCACCACATAACTAATGCTCCACACAATGGCAAAGCCAAGAAAACTTGGTCAACTTTGCCCATGGGGAAAGAAGGCTGTGAGGCAAACTAAGAGAGGCCTTTAAGATAATGACTGTTGCAGAGTGGATCAAGAGGGAATGATTCCACTTGTGAGCAAGCGAGAACTACAGTGGTGCAGCGGTAAAGTTGCTGCCTGACAGGGCCAGAGATACGGCTTTGATCCTGACCGTGGGTGCTTTCTGTGTGAAATTTGTGTGGGTGATCGTGACCCGTGGGGTTTCTCCAGGTGCTCCGGTTTCCCCCCACATTCCAAAGATGTGTGAGGTTTTGTAGGTTAATTGGCCTCTTTAAATTGCCCCCTGTGTAAGATGCAAACGTGGGATTACATAGAGCTAGTGTACATATGGACATGGTGGGCCTAAGGGTCTGTTTACATGCTGCATCTCTAAAATCTAATCTACAGTTTATCAACATAAGGCAGTCACCAAAAAATCCAACTGAGGATTCAGAAAAAAGAACTTTACCCAAAGGGCAGTGAGGCAGGGGAGCTGAATACCACAAGGAATAAATAGTAGTGATGCTTTAAGGGGAGACTAGACAATTGTATAATGTAGAAGGGAAAAGAGTTACGCTGATAGATTTAACTGAGGAAAAGAGTAGAGGAGACTCAAGTGGAGTGTAAATGCCAAAATTGAATAGTTGGGCCGAAGGACCTGTCTCGTCTAAATAATACATTCATGCTCCAGATTGGCAGACAGCCCATGAACAGCACCACAAGAGAACCACCAGTATAAATAAATATTTTACGATGTGAATACTGTTTTATATGACACTGGCTGTGACAAAATGGAAGTTAATGAGCAAACTCTCTTGCTTTCCAACAGGAATTTATTAAATTGACTTTTTATAAACCATCAGAGGACATGACATTAAGAGATTTTATGACACTAATTAAAGCTTATTGATGTCAACCATTGCATCGTGTTCTGAGATGTTCCGCTGTATTTGTTTGCTGGATATTGTTGGGAGATCTGCAGAATAACAAATGATTTATACCCCAGAATAACTCAATCTTCGTTTTATTTCTTGCACGAGAAAAGAAAAGAACCCAGAGGACCAGATCATGTAGTGTCACGCTGCAAGAGCCAACATGTTTCAATTAATCAAATCCAAGTGCCTCTCAACCCATTAATTATTTTCATTAATGCTATCATTTTAGCAAAACCAGAACAGAAAGATCCCAGAAATCAGATAATAAAAGGTAATTTGTTTTTGGTGATGTTAATTAAGCAATGGTTGTAAGACCAATTGGGTGGCACGGTGGCATAGTGGTTGAGATGAAGATAGATATAAAGTGCTCAGGTAACTCAGCGGGACAGGCAGCATCTCTGGAGAGAAGGAATGGGTGACATTTCAGGTCGAGACACTTCCTCAGACTCATTACAGCGCCAGAATCCCGGGTTCGATTCTGACTATGGGTGCTTGTCTGTACGGAGTTTGTACGTTCTCCCCTTGACCTGCGTGGGTTTTCCCCCGAGGTCTTTGGTTTCCTTCCACACTCCAGAGATGTACAGGTTTGTAGGTTAATTGGCTCGGTATCATTGTAAATTGTCCCAAGTGTGTGTATGATAGTGTTAGTGTGCGGGGATCGCTGGCTCGGTGCGGACTCGGGGGGGCCAAAGGGCCTGTTTCTGCATTGTATCTCTAAACTAAACTAAAGTAAATTGAGGCCATGCCCTTTTTACATTTTCAAGGCATTGACATAGCGTCACGCAGGCCCTTCGGCCCACTAAGTCCGTGCCGACCATTAAGCACTGATTTGTATTAATCCAGTGCCAATCCCATTTCATTCTCCCTACCTTCGCATTAACCACCCCTGGATTATAGTCATCTGCACAGTTGCAATTTACAGTGGGCAGGTACCCCACTGAGGTACCCCACTTTGAGTCGTGGGAGGGAAGAAATCAGAGCACCCGGGGCAAACCCACACGGTCACAGTGAGAGTGTGCAAATAATACGCATTACATTTACGGTCAGATTGGCTTAATATTGTTGAGCATACCAAGATACAGTGAAAAACTTGTTTTTTGTGTTCTACCAAGCAAATCATCTTAGCAAATCATGGTGTCAAATAGTGCAAATGAGAAAATAAACAGAGAGCAGAGTATTAAGTTACAATTTATGATTAAAAAATAGTACGAGCCACAATGTGGTAGATTATATTTGGGAGACATTTAGATGGACATTTAAACAAGCAAAGTAGAATATATGGTTCTTATGTGAACAAATTGGATTAGTGTAGATGGGTAAAAATGTTGTCAGCAATATCGAGGGGTGAAGGGCCCATTTATTTCTGTGTTGTACTCTAACTGCCCTTGAGAAGGTGGCGGTAAGCTTTTTTATTGATCCACTTCTATCCTTCCGTTGACGGTGCCCCAGAGTAGTAGGGAGGGCATTCCTGGGTTTAAAGTAAGGAATTACAATATATTCCCAAATCAATACTTTGTGCAAGTTGGTAGGGAAACTGCTGGTGGTGATGCGAATGTGACACCACCTGTCTCTCTTAGAGGTAATCATTGCAGATTTCAGAGATGCTGTTGGAATTGTCTAGGCGACTACAGTGCATTTCATAGAAGGTGCACACTATGGCCACGGAGAACCCTTGGTCGAGAGAATGAAATTTTAATGGAGCCGATGAGATCCAGTCCAACGGGTTGCTTTGTCCTGGATAGTGTTTTGTTCAGTTTAGTTTAGTTTAGAGATACAGCTCCCGGAGCATAACCCACGCAGGTCACATGGAGAACGTACAAACTCCGTACGGACAAGCACCCGTGGTCAGGATCGAACCTGGCTCTCTGGCGCTGCAAGGCAGCAACTCTACTGCTGCGCCACCATGCCGATCATAGAGCTGAGCTCTTTGAGTTCTGTTGGAACTGCGCTCATCCAGGTAAGTTCTGAATCTGTGGAATTCTCTGCCACAGAAAGCAGTGGAGGCCAATTATCTGGATGTTTTCAAGAGAGAGTTAGTTATAGTTCATAGGGCTAAGGGAATCAAGGGATATGGGGAAAAAGCAGGAACGGGTTACTGATTTTGGATGATCAGCCATGATCATATTGAATGGCGTTGCTGGCTCGAAGGGCCAAATGGCCTACTCCTGCACCTATTTTTCTATGTTTCTATGCTTCTAAGGATCTTTAGATGGTGATAAAGCAACAAACACTTGATTAACTGGGGAGCTGAATATTTTAGCCTCACTTGAGAAACTTGGATACATAGACTAGGCTGGTGCATCCGACTAGACAGAGGAAAGATCTACAGACGAGACACCTTAGGATAGCGGAGTCAGGGGGTATGGGGAGAAAGCAGGAACGGGGTACTGATTGAGAATGATCAGCCATGATCACATTGAATGGGCGGTGCTGGCTCGAAGGGCCAAATGGCCTCCTCCTGCACCTATTGTCTATTGTCTATTGAAAGAGCCATTTAATAGTAGCCCTGAATGGGTGGGCATAAAACATATCATTCCTCTGAAGAAAAGCAAAAGAGTTCTTCTGGCTCCCTGGCCGACATTTATCCCTCAGACACATCAAGACGAAACAAGTGACCAGTCACAAATCACGTTGCGATTTGTGGGAGAGGGGGCGGTCCAGAAATAAAAGATACTGGAAACGCTCAGGGCACATCAGAGAAGAGAGTAAGAGAGTTAATGGTTCAACTTCAATGACAAACATGTTGTCTACCTACCCTGCAACAGTGACCGTGCAAGCATTTAATTGCTAGAAAAATATTGATCTCTATGACCGTTGATGAACATCGCAATGCGTTCTTACAGCTGACAAAATACTGTTTTGGAACGAGCTCAGTGCTGCTACATATATCTTTGAAGTGAGTTGGTAAGTCACGACTCTGTGAAAAACTGCACTACATCCACAAGCTCTTCCTTTGGTGATGAGCATTTTGTGTTGCTTCATTTTGCTTTTAACAGGCTCAGATGTTTGAATTTAGAGTTCATATTTCTCCGAAGAGGAATTGGACTAACAGGGCCACTGCACCCCCAGGGTGACATTTCCTCTGTTCAATGTTCCCAGTGCAGTGTTCATGTGGCTTATAATGTTATATTGATTTGTAATTGTCATGTTACAACAACAAGAATTTGTTGTGTTCATATTGCAATATAGGGACCAGGGGAGGGGATTCAATTTCCCACTTTAATAGGTAAGGCAGAAGGGGACAGTCTTAATGCAGGCAAATGGAATCAGTGTAGTTAGACACAAAGTGCTGGAGTATCTCTGTGGGTCAGGCAGCGCCTCTGGAGAAAAAGGGTGGATGACGTTTATGGTTGGAACCCTTCTTCAGACCCTTGCAGATAGGCAAACTGGTTGACATGGAGATCCCATGTCTATGCTGTTCGACTCTATGACTCTGTTATGTTTAATTTCATGGCTAAAATCTGTTACCTAGCTAAGTATGCCTGCATTTATCCTGTATCCAACAATACCCTTGATTAGCTAATGCAGGTCCATCTTGAGCGGTGAAAGTTCGACACCCTGCACATACACACTAGTGTTTAGGAGAGCAGTGGGCTGGATGGGGATGGATTTGCCGGCTGTTGCTGGGTCATTTCCACGTGCCTTCTCTCCCTTCCCTACACGCTGAGCCACAACAATCAGGAGCTGGTTTGAGTCGAGCAGAGCTGGGAGCGCTGAGCAGATCCACTCGCTCACTCACTGAGTCAGTGAGGCCGGCCAGTAGCCACCCTTCCTGCTCCTGATCACACTCCTGACGCACAAACTGCTCAGGTTGCGAGCAGTTCTCAGGAACTTAGCACCTGTCATAGCCTGGGGACTTTCCTGTAGGGCGGCACGGTGGCGCAGTGGAAGATTTGCTGCCTGCCAACGCTTGCAGCGCTGGAGACCCAGGTTTGATCCTGACTACGGGTGCTGTCTGTACGGAGTTTGTACTTTCTCCCCGTGACCACGTGGGTTTTCTCCGAGATCTTCGGTTTCCTCCCACACTCCAAAGACGTACAAGTTTGTAGGTAAAATTGGCTTGGTATAAGTGAAAATTATCGCTGGTGGGTGTAGGATAGTGTTAGTGTGCGGGGATCGCTGATCGGTGCGGACTTAGTGGGCTGAAGGGCCTGTTTCCACACTGTATCTCTAAATTAGACTAAAAAGGTATAAATCTCAGGTTCAGTTGACTCTTCAGATTTTTATTTTCATATGCATTCGTTGCACTTTTACTCATATGTGTTCCTCCCTCTCCTTGCCTGTTCAGCTTGACTACTTTCCTGAATGATGAACATCAAGTGTGGTTATGGAAGCACAAATCTTAGATGTGTTCTCAGAACCACATCACTTTAGGAAAAGAACCTTGCATCATTTGACATTCATTGACTAGTCATGCAGAGATTTGGATTAGGGATCGGGATATTTCAAATCCCACTGTGGGAGCAGGGAAATTTAAAAGCTGCCATCAGTATCATTTTGAAAACACAACTGATTCACCAGATTCTTATAAGGAAGAATTCAAGTCAAATCAGGTTTATTGTCAAATGCAAAGATAAGATGATACACAGATGCAATTAAAATCTTTCTTGCAGCAGCATAACAGGGACATAGACTCAGACCAAACACAAAAACATAAATGATCCATAACCTAGTCATAGTCTTAGATTCATACACTGTGGAAACAGGCTCTTCAGCACACATTGCCAACACCGACCAACATGTCCCATCTACACTGGTCCTAGCCCATGGTCCTCCATGTACGTGTCTAAATTCTTCTTAAACGTTGCGATAGTCCCTGCCTCAACTACCTCCTCCGGCAGCTAGTTCCATACACAACAAACCTACGCTGAATTCTACAAGACAATGGAAAAGAAAAGAACTGTGTAAGAAAGCAAGACAGTAGTGTAAAAAGCAATAAGTGCACATCCATGGTAGTGCAAGAGGTGTGTCACAGTGTTCCGTTGCCGAGGTTGTATTGGGATTGTGCAGGTCAGTTCAAGGACTGAACAGTTGTTGGAAAGTTGCTGTTCCTGAACCGGACGGTGCGGGACTTCAAATGTCTGTGTCTGTTGCTCAGTGGTATACATGACAATAGTAAACCAACACCAATACCAAGCGGGCTGTATGATTAACAGGCCATCCGCCATCTACAACATTCATTTCATTTACATTAAGAGTAGTAGGAGCCTGCATCATGCTGTTAGAGGATATGTTGCAAACAGAAGGGATAGCAATGTTCAAGAGGCATCTAGACAGACACAGGAGCAGGCAGGGAATAGGAAGATATAAATCAAATTCATACCGTAGTTTGTACTGTAAACTTGTACTGGTTCCACCAAGATGCAGTACAGAATGCCACAGGAGATCCTTTTTCCCTGTGGCTATCGAACTGTACAACTCCTCCCCCTTCTATCGTATCATATCCTATCATAAATTCAGGCAGGTGGGATTAATTTAAATTGGCATACAACATGGAAATAATCTCTTCGGCCCAACTCACCCATGCTGACCAGGTCTTACAGCCCATCACGTCCTATTTGTTTGTGTTTCGACCTATATTCCTTTAAGTGTTTCCAATCCAGGGTACCTGTGTAATTGTCTTTTAAACATCACCATTGTTCCCGCCTCCACCTCTTCCTCCAACATCTCATTCCACATAAGCACCAGACACTGCGTGAAGAAACTGCCCCTGAAGGCATCTTTTAGATCTTTCCCTTCTCACCATAAAACCTTGTCCTCTAGGTCTGGACTCGTCCACCCTGGGAAGAAGTGCGACCATTCACTTTATCTATGCCTGTCATGATTTTGTATACTTCTATATGGTCGTGCCTCAGCCACCACTCCGAGGATAAAGACCCAGCCTCCCCTTATAAGTCATGTCAAGCCAAGCGTACTGCCATATGCACACACATACAGCAAGGTATAGCTATAATGAAATCTTGCTTGCAGAAACATGCACATAGACTCAGATAACAAGCGAAAGTCAGATATTATACATAAATTATTCATAAATGATGCATAAATTCTGCAAGACTAGTAAAATAAAAGAAAAACAAGTCCATAGTGCGAGAGAGGTGTTTGATCGGTTGGTTAGTAAGTTTGCGAATGATATCAAAATTGATGGAGTTGAGGACATTGTCAAAGGATACAGTGGGATATGGAATAGTTACAGAAGCATCTCATAATCTTATATGCTTCCATCAGGTCTCCCCTCAACCTCCGATATTCCAGAGAAAACAAGCCGAAGGTGCCAAAGTTGAATAAAAGCCTCAAGCCCTACCAACTGAGTTAAACCTTCACATTTCATTGCTGTGAGAAGGATGTGCATTAAATCAGCAGTGATGTACTCAAAGTTACTGAAGGACAAGTTAGTAATTCATTTTTTAAGTTCAAGTTGCTCAGTGTCCATTATCCATGTTTTAAATCTTTTCTTGCAGTTGCGTGACCATTTTTAAAAAACCAAAATCTTGTAGTTTGACGGTCACAGTTGCGGATAGTTGGTTAGCCATATTTTTCACCTACTACAGTAGGGTTTGAACACATGCCCTCCAGATTATTATTAACCCAATCATGAAATCAAGGCTGCAGCATGCCCTCTACAAGTAGCTTGATCTGACAGGGCAGAGGGAAATGGAAGCCTGTAAATTGTGATAATCTCATCACTTGGAGCAACTGTCAAAGCGAATAGACTAGTGTGCATTGTCTAGAATTTCCTGGCTCATCACTCCTGAGTCTAAAAGGCAGCAGGCAGGGAATCCTGCTCACCAAGCTGCCTTGGCCCTGGGTTTCAAAGGCAGATGGTTTGAAGAAGAGGGAGACCCGTTGTGTCTGAGAGAAAATCCTGTCGCGCTGTGGAACTGTAATGGCCTGTCTCATTGGTGTGTATTGCCCACGGAGCCATTAGTAACATCGCTTCTCTGCAGAACAATTAATTCACGGCTTCCTGATGAAGCACTGCTAATGCTTCGATGCAAGTAACCCAGGAGCCTGGACTAAAGGTTTGGCGGCATCGGTTCAAATCCCACCACAGCAGATGGAATTTAAATTTAGTTAATTAAATGAACCTGGAATTAAAAGACTGGTGTCATTAATGGCAGCCATGAAGCTGCTATATTGCTATTAAAACCCATCTGGTTCACTAATACCCTTTAGAAAGTGATATGTACTGTGTTTATTCAAACTATGGCAACATGGTCCAATGTAAGTATTAACGTCTTGCTACCACAGTGCAGGGTGTTGGTGAGGCCACTCCTGAGGAACTGCATGCTTTTGGCCTCCTTATTTGAGGGACAATTGATGTTTTCGTCTGCAGTGGGACTATTCCTGGGGAGAATGTCTCGACACAAGGAGGTCATGTTGAACTTTTACTCATCAGTGAAATTCAGAAGGATGCAGAGGCTGGAGATATGAAATAAAAAACAGAAAATGCTGAATGTTCAGCAGATCAGGCAGCATCTGTGAAGAGAGAAACAGGTTGAAGACCGTTTGTCAGAACTGAGAAGGGGCAAATGCAAGAGTCTCGAGTCAAGAGTTTTTTACTGTCATATGTCCCTAAACAGAACAATGAAATTCTTACTTGCAGCAGCACAGCATATATGTAAACATAGTATTCTGTAAAACCCATAATAAACAATTTAAAAAAGTTCAGTATATATAAAAAACAGACAAATAAATAGATAATAATAGCGCAAAAATAATGTCTCCAAGTCTATATAGTTTGGAGCCTATTTGGAGATTGTAATGTTTAATAGCCTGATGGATGTAGGGAAGAAGCTGTTCCTGAACCGGAACAATATAGTTTTCAGGCTCCTATACCTTCTTCCCGATGGCAGGAGTGAAATGAGACCGTGGCCAGTGTGGTGTGGGTCTCTGATGATGCTGGCTGCCTTTTTGAGGCAACAACTCTTGTAGATCCCTTCGATGGTGGGAAGGTCAGTACTCATAATGGACTAGGCAGTGTTCAAGCTGAAGGGAGAGTGTGGAGGAAGGGGTAGGGGGGGATTGCATTGCACTACGAGAATAACTCTGATAGCACAAGGCTAGAGTTGCCCTGGGGATAAATTATAAACAAATGTATCTGATTGATGGGTCAATGGGAGCATTTAGAGAGGGAGAGCATTTACCACTCCTGAATAATAGACAATAGACAATAGACAATAGGTGCAGGAGTAGGCCATTCAGCCCTTCGAGCCAGCACCGCCATTCAATGCGATCATGGCTGATCACTCTCAATCAGTACCCCGTTCCTGCCTTCTCCCCATACCCCCTCACTCCGCTATCCTTAAGAGCTCTATCCAGTTCTCTCTTGAAAGCATCCAATGAACTGGCCTCCACTGCCTTCTGAGGCAGAGAATTCCACACCTTCACCACTCTCTGACTGAAAAAGTTCTTCCTCATCTCCGTTCTAAATGGCCTACCCCTTATTCTTAAACTGTGGCCCCTTGTTCTGGACTCCCCCAACATTGGGAACATGCTATCTGCCTCTAATGTGTCCAATCCCCTAATTATCTTATATGTTTCAATAAGATCCCCCCTCATCCTTCTAAATTCCAGTGTATACAAGCCCAATCGCTCCAGCCTTTCAACATACGACAATCCCGACATTCCGGGAATTAACCTAGTGAACCTACGCTGCACGCCCTCCATAGCAAGAATATCCTTCCTCAAATTTGGAGACCAAAACTGCACACAGTACTCCAGGTGCGGTCTCACCAGGGCCCGGTACAACTGTAGAAGGACCTCTTTGCTCCTATACTCAACTCCTCTTGTTACGAAGGCCAACATTCCATTGGCTTTCTTCACTGCCTGCTGTACCTGCATGCTTCCTTTCATTGACTGATGCACTAGGACACCCAGATCTCGTTGAACTCCCCCTCCTCCTAACTTGACACCATTCAGATAATAATCTGCCTTTCTATTCTTACTTCCAAAGTGAATAACCTCACACTTATCTACATTAAACTGCATCTGCCATGTATCCGCCCACTCACACAACCTGTCCAAGTCACCCTGCAGCCTTATTGCATCTTCCTCACAATTCACACTACCCCCCAATTTAGTATCATCTGCAAATTTGCTAATGGTACTTTTAATCCCTTCGTCTAAGTCATTAATGTATATCGTAAATAGCTGGGGTCCCAGCACCCCGAACCTTGCGGTACCCCACTGGTCACTGTGCCTGCCATTCCGAAAGGGACCCATTTATCCCCACTCTTTGCTTTCTGTCTGTCAACCAATTTTCTATCCATGTCAGTACCCTACCCCCAATACCATGTGCCCTAATTTTGCCCACTAATCTCCTATGTGGGACCTTGTCGAAGGCTTTTTGAAAGTCGAGGTACACCACATCCACTGACTCTCCCTTGTCAATTTTCCTAGTTACATCCTCAAAAAATTCCAGTAGATTTGTCAAGCATGATTCCCCCTTCGTAAATCCATGCTGACTCGGAATGATCCCGTTACTGCTATCCAAATGCTCAGCAATTTCGTCTTTTATAATTGACTCCAGCATCTTCCCCACCACTGATGTCAGACTAACTGGTCTATAATTACCCGTTTTCTCTCTCCCTCCTTTCTTAAAAAGTGGGATAACATTTGCTATCCTCCAATCCACAGGAACTGATCCTGAATCTATAGAACATTGAAAAATGATCTCCAATGCTTCCACTATTTCTAGAGCCACCTCCTTAAGTACTCTGGGATGCAGACCATCAGGCCCTGGGGATGTAAGAAGAGACCGAACAAGGGGAGATAAGATAGAGTTGACATGTGAGGTCATAACTTCAAGGGTCAAGACCAGGCGGAAGCAATGGGCCTTCCAGGGCAGGCCTGTTTGTAAAACCTGGCAGAAGATGGAAACAAACAAGACAGGTTGGTAGTTGTGCAAAGGAGATCTCCTGAAGTGATGAGATTTGTGATGATATGGGAGACCTGGTGTTCGCTGTTGGGGTCATGATCAAGGGGTAGGTTTAACGAGGTGTCCAAGAACCGTTGCCTGGACTCAGCAAGGTAGCAGACCGTCAGCCAATCTACAATGGCACCAACTTGTCTGCAGGTTAAAAAATAAGATCGGGAGCAGCGATTTGGCATTCGAGCCCACTCCTAGATACAATGCGATCAGGGATGGTTATGTGCTCAGTGTGAACTCAAAACCATTAACTCCAATAATTCAAAAATATATCTTGGCCTTTAATATAAGCCTTGACAGCCTCCACAGTTATCTACCGCTCTCTCTTCTGGGAGAATTACAGATACGATCCTGGGCTCCGATGTATCCTTGTGGACTTTGTATGCTCTCAGTGACTGAGTGTTTCACCAGGTTAGTCATTCAGTTATCCCTAAGTGAATGGTAGCCCCTGGGGTCAGGTTATGGGAACGTGGGGAGAATAGAATGGTATTGGATGTTGCTGTACTCTAAAGGGTGTGGAGAAGATTTACGAGGATGTTGCCAGGACTCAGGACGAGAGCTATGGGAAGAGGTTGAGCAGGCTGTGACTTTATTCCTTGGAGCGCAGGAGGATGAGGGGTGATCTTATAGAGATGTATACATCATAAGCGGAATAGATAGGGTAAATACTCAGAGTAGGGAAATCAAGAACTAGAGAACGTACATTTAAGGTGAAGGGGGAAAGATTTAATAGGAACCCGAGGGGCAACTTTTTTACACAAAGGTTGGTACGTATATGGAATGAGCTTCTGGAGGAGGTAGTTGAGGCAGGTACAACACAATGTTTAAGAAACATTTACAAGTGATTGGATAGGATAGGTTTAGAAGGATATGGGCCAAATGCAGGCAGGTGGGACTAGTGTAGATGAGGCATGTTGGTCGGAGTGGGCAAGGTTGGCCGAAGGACCTGTTTTCCTATTGTATGACTCTATGATGCTATAATATGGTGTTGCAGCTGCACAGAAAGTGAAAAATAAAAAAAGTGCAAGAACCATACCGAGGTAGGCTGGGGGATCAGGAATACACCCTTAGCATATGGTCGGCCTGGGAAGGTTGTGCCGAAGGGCCTGTTTCTGCGCTGTATGACTCTAATACTTATACGAAGGTGTGGAAGGTCTGTATGGCTGTAACTTTCCATTAAGCCTGCCATCCTCACCCGGTGTGAGATGTATGTGATACCAATCCCATATCTGTGGATTTTGTCTTCCTCTTCAGAAGTAACAAAGAATGAGCATTAATGGTGGAATTGTCCACGATGCCCATATCTTGTGAACAAATAAGTAAGTCAAAGGAACAATGCCAGACTGCCGCTCTATATTTGTTGATGCCCTTGACATACCCTTTGTTTTACTTTGAGTTTTCGTTTCCATATGGATTGCTGCAACATGATAACGTGACAAGCCATCTTCTCTCATGACCTGCGCTCATGACATTAAAATCCACTCAAAGGTTTTGATTCCAGATTCACTCTCTCCCCTTCCACTTACTCACTGCAGTACAGACAATTGTACATCCTGGTTCTAACAGGGTCCACATGCTTCAGCTGGTTATGAAGCATGCAGGTACAGCAGGCAGTGAAGAAAGCCAATGGAATGTTGGCCTTCATAACAAGAGGAGTTGAGTACAGGAGCAAAGAGGTCCTTCTGCAGTTGTACAGGGCCCTAGTGAGACCGCACCTGGAATACTGTGTGCAGTTTTGGTCTCCAAATTTGAGGAAGGATATTCTTGCTATTGAGGGCTTGCAGCGTAGGTTTACTAGGTTAATTCCCGGAATGGCGGGACTGTCATATGTTGAAAGACTGGAGCGACTGGGCTTGTATACACTGGAATTTAGAAGGATGAGAGGAGATCTTATCGAAACGTATAAGATTATTAAGGGGTTGGACACGTTAGAGGCAGGAAACATGTTCCCAATGTTGGGAGAGTCCAGAACAAGGGGCCACAGTTTAAGAATAAGGGGTAGGCCATTTAGAACTGAGATGAGGAAAAACTTTTTCAATCAGAGAGTTGTGAATCTGTGGAATTCTCTGCCTCAGAAGGCAGTGGAGGCCAATTCTCTGAATGCATTCAAGAGAGAGCTGGATAGAGCTCTTAAGGATAGCGGAGTCAGGGGGTATGGGGAGAAGGCAGGAACGGGGTACTAATTGAGAATGATCAGCCATGATCACATTGAATGGCGATGCTGGCTCGAAGGGCCGAATGGCCTCCTCCTGCACCTATTGTCTATTGTCTATTGTGACCACTTTAATCCTTGTAAGTGAGCAGCCTGAAGCCACTGTGTGTGCAGGCTGGCTTTGACACTTGCAACTTCCACGACCTTTGTACAGTGGCTTCCAGCAGTGGTTGCACAACTTTGCAAATATTTGCTTAATTGTCTGACTTAAACATTTCGCTTCAGCTGGAAAGCATAATTTTTGACCAGCAATTGTGGGAGAGGGCAAGAAATTCCAGTAAAGACAAACTTCAGGGGTTAGGGCCAAGTACAGTCGTGTTGACACTGTGCAGGAAGGAACTGCAGATGCTGGTTTAAACCGAGGATAGACACAAAAAGCTGGAGTAACTCGGCGGGTCAGACAGCATCTCAGGAAAAAAGGAATAGGTGACGTTTCGGGTCGAGGGGAGAGGGAGATACATAGATAAGGGGGTGTAAGGTGTGAACACAGGACAAAGGGAATAGTGATCAAGGAAAATGTAGAATAGGTCACCTGTTCTTTTTCTCCAGAGGTACTGTCTGACTCGTTGAATTACTCCAGCCTTTTGTGTCTATCTACATGGGACTGTTGACAGGAGCACATTGAACCAGCTTTGTTTAGCCAGGCTAAACCAGTGCAGAACTGTATCTACCAGATCCTGGTCTGGGTCAGTTGTTGCAGGTACAAATAACTTGTCTCACCAACACCTACAGAGCAGCCATGTGTAGCTCCTTGATATGAAGTAGAACTGAGAGATGGTCAAGGGCTATTGAGCTGCAGGCCCAAATGCATTTGAGAACATTGGCTTCAAGACGCACGGTGATTCAGGAACCATTCAGGATCCAGATGATCAGCCTGTTGTCCACAGGAGAATGATTTTCATCCCTGCTCTAAGACTAGGGATGGGTTCATTTGCATAAAAGGGTCAGACACAACAATTATCCACAGAAGGACTTATTTTTAGACCCATGCAGTGATAGGGTCATACTGCACATAAACAGGCCCTTCTGCCCTTCGTGCCCATGCCATCCATCGTATCCATCTACATCAGTGCAGGTAATCGCAACTAAAAGTTAAATCCCAGCACCCAACAGGGGCGGCACAGTGGCGCAGTGGTAGAGTTGCCAGAAACCCGGGTTCGATGCTAACTATGGGTGCTGTCAGTAAGAGTTTGTACATTCTCTCCTTGACCTGCGTGGGTCTTCTCCGGGTGCTCCAGTTTCCTCCCACACCCCAAGGATATACAGGTTAGTAGGTTAATTAGCTTTGGTAAGATTGTAAATTGTCCCTAGTTTGTAGGATAGTGCTAGTGTATGGGGATTGCTGGATGGGCCGAAGGGCCTGCTTCCAAGCTGTATCTCTAAACTGAACTAAACTAAACTTGATACATAACTTAGGGAATCTCATCAGGTAGATCATTCTAGATTGTAACCATCCTCTGAACGAAAGCTTTTTGCCACGCCTCTCCAACTATTTCTATCCTCATCCTAAACCATGCCCTTTGGTTCCCTGAAAAGAAAAGGTTTCACACTATCTACCTACATTGCCACTCATGATTTTTGATATCTCTTGATAAAGTCCCCCATCAGCCTACTCCATTTCAGGGGAAAGAAGCTCAGCCTGTCCTGTCCCTTCTCAGAACTCGAATGACTCTATGCCTCATCCTGAGACTCCCCTGCTCGTGAAACATCTCTTTGAACCTGTCAAGTACTCTCAGGATATTATGTGGTTTAATAAGGTCACCCCTCAATCCTCCAGACATCAGAGAATATAGAGCTAAAGACTCTTACCTTCCTTGACAGGACTAAAGAAAATTGCTGAAGAAAATTGATTCAGCTGAGCTGGTCCTTCAACGCCATCATGGGGTGGCTTCTGGCTGCCTTTCATGCCAGATCTAACCCAAGTTGCATTAAAATGGCTGGTACCTTCATTGCTCATAGCAACTGTCCCCAGTCGGACTAATTTCTATCTGAGTCTGAACTCCTGCCCAGCTAAAAAGTACAGTTGCACCCTTCCTAAAACACATGCATGTTATTCCTTTCCCTCTTTGCTCAGTGTCAAAGCCAGAGGTGAGGACTCTGCCCATTTCCGTTCCGAAGAGTATCATATCATATCATATACATACAGCCGGAAACAGGCCTTTTCGGCCCTCCAAGTCCGTGCCGCCCAGCGATCCCCGCACATTAACACTATCCTACACCCACTAGGGACAATTTTTACATTTACCCAGCCAATTAACCTACACACCTGTACGTCTTTGGAGTGTGGGAGGAAACCGAAGATCTCGGAGAAAACCCACGCAGGTCACGGGGAGAACGTACAAACTCCTTACAGTGCAGCACCCGTAGTCAGGATCGAACCTGAGTCTCCGGCGCTGCATTCGCTGTAAAGCAGCAACTCTACCGCTGCGCTACCGTGCCGCCCAGTTTTATGGGCAGCAAACTCATGTTGGCCACACGGTCTCCCAATTCAACACAAGAAATATTATCCATTAGGTAAATATGGCTGCCATTTTACACTGGAAATATGTGAATCTCTTTAGTATTATTGTCACATGTATTAAGATATTGCCAAAAACGTTGCTTTGCTTGTTATCCAGTCAAATCATACCATGCATGAGTACAACAGGTTGTGCAAAGAGGGAAAGAAAACAGAGGACAGAAGATAGTGTTACAGCTACACAGAAAGTGTTGATTTTAAAAAGTGCAAGAACCATAACAAGGTAGGCTGGGAGATTGGGAATACACCCTTGTGCATATGAGAGGTCTGTTCAAGAGACTGATACAGCAGGTAAGAACCTGTTCCTGAATCTGGTGGTGCATGCTCGTATGTTTTATTATTGTCTAGCGTTGTGAGAGGAGAGAGATGTTGATGACCAGAGTGCGAATGATCCTTGATTATGTCTGTTTTCCCAAGGCAGCGTGAAATGGAGATGGAGTAAATGGGAGGGAGGCTGGTTTGCCTGATGGATTGGGCTGTGTCCACAGCTCACTGCAATCTCTTGCTGTCTTGGCCAGAGAAATTGCCATCCCAAGCTACAATGCATCCGGATCGGATGCTTTCTCAGGTGCATCTGTACAAAATTGATAAGATCACTTGAGATGTTGAATTTTCCTTGTCTTCTCATTAAGTATGTGTGCTTTCTTGGTCATTGTGTCAATGTAGTTGAACCATGACAAATTGATGGTATTTTTTTGACTCGGAACCTGAATCTCTCAACCATTTCCACTTCAGCACCATTGATCCAGATTGGGTCATTTACTCCACGTCGCTTCCCAGTCTTTGACAAGCTCCGTACTCCAGTCTTTGACAAGCTCCGTACTCCAGTCTTTGACAAGCTCTTTCATCTAGCTGACATTAAGGAAGGGGTTGTTAGCTTGAAACCATGTTACTAAACTAGGTAGGATTGACAATAAGGACTATTATATCAGGAGAACTCCCTATTCTTTGTGAAATGCTGCAGAACAATCTTATCATATCATCATATCATCATATCATATATATACAGCCGGAAACAGGCCTTTTCGGCCCTCCAAGTCCGTGCCACCCAGCGATCCCCGTACATTAACACTATCCTACACCCACTAGGGACAATTTTTACATTTACCCAGCCAATTAACCTACATACCTGTACGTCTTTCGAGTGTGGGAGGAAACCGAAGATCTCGGAGAAAACCAACGCAGGTCACGGGGAGAACGTACAAACTCCTTACAGTGCAGCACCCGTAGTCAGGATCGAACCTGAGTCTCCGGCGCTGCATTCGCTGTAAAGCAGCAACTCTACCGCTGCGCTACCGTGCCGCCCAGACCAGAACAGCTCGGTAATAACAGACTGACTCAATCTATTTTCTTTTTGGCTTTGCAATAGTAATGGATGGCTTTGCAGAGAAGGTTGTTCTGTCTGGGGAACCACCTAGCATATTGTATGACCCTTCCTATTTAGAAATAGTGAATCTTCGATATGAGCTAGTTCAGTGATGGACAATGGTTCATAAACTAAAAAAAAAAGAAAATTAAATGCGTTAGATGCTGAATATCTAAAACACAAACATTTGAATTACCTAGGCATAGAAATCTATGGGCCAAATGCCGAAAGATGCGCTTGATATGGAAGAATGTCCACTGGTCAATTTGGACACATTGGGCCGAATAGTGACTAGTGGCAAGGCTCAGTGCTGGGACCCCAGTTATTTACAATATATATTAACGATTTAGACGAATGAATTAAATGTAACATCTTCAAGGTTTGCTGATAACACAAAGCTGAGTGGCAGTGTGAGCTACGAGGAGGATGCTATGAGGCTGCAGAATGACTTGGATAGGTTGGGCGAGTGGGCCGATGCATGGCAGATGCAGTATAATGTGGATAAATGTGAGGTTATCCACTTTGGTGGCAAGAACAAGAAGGCAGATTATTATCTGAATGGTGTCAGATTAGGAAAAGGGGAGGTGCAACGAGACCTGGGTGTCCTTGTACATCAGTCACTGAAAGTAAGCAAGCAGGTACAGTAGGCAGTGAAGAAATCAAATGGCATGTTGGCCTTCATAGCAGAAGGCTTTGAGTATAGGAACAAGGAGGTCCTACTGCAGTTGTACAGGGCCCTGGTGAGACCACACCTGGAGTATTGTATGCAGTTTTGGTCTCCTAATTTGAGGAAGGACATCCTTGCTTTTGAGGGAGTGCAGCGTAGATTCACGTGGTTAATTCCCGGGATAGGGGGAGTGACATGATGAAAGAATGGGTCGACTGGGCTTGTATTCGTTGGAATTTAGAAAGATGAGAGGGGATCTTATGGAAACCAAATGTAGACACAAAATGCTGGAGTAACTCAGCAGGCCAGGCAGCATCTCTGGAGAGAAGGAATGTGTGACGTTTCGGGTCAAGACCCTTCTTCAGACATCATAGGGCTAACAGAATCAAGGGATATGGGGAGAAAGCAAGAGTGGGGTACTGGTTTTGGATGATCAGCCATGATCATATTGAATGGTGGTGCTGGCTTGAAGGCCCAAATGGCCTACTCCTGCACCATGTTTCTATGTTTCTATGTTTCCATGCTGTTTGACCATAAAAGCTGAGAGTGGATGGGAATGTGGGGAGAATGGAAAAAAATTGATTAATATAGGATCAGCAAAAACAGGTAGTTGCTAGTCTGAACTGACTCAGTGGGAGAAGGGCCTGTGCTGTATCTTTCACTGACTCCATGAAACACTGGAGATACTCAGCTACATTAACAGCCGGGAGTTCTGCCAGCATTCCTGAAGAGTTCCTCTAAAGTTCTCCTGAAACAAATTCACTCATGATGGTTTTGCAAAATGTTGACCATATTTGCCACACAAGAGGTCTAATTTGAGAAATGCCTCATCCAGGTAGTCCTATGGGAAGTCTGTTGCACAAGTACATTGTCAGTGTCTACGGAGAGAGAAACAGTGTTAATGTCTCAGGATGCTCGTGGTTTGTCAGACATCGGACATGTTACAGATTGATAAAGACATTGGTTTTGGTTTATTATTATCATGTGTACTGGCATACAGTGAAAGGCTTTGATCTGTGTGTTATCCAGGCAAATCATCCCATATGTCTATGGGTCTGCCCTCATCAAGCTTCTTGGTTACTTCAAACTCAATCAGATTCGTGAGACATGATCTCTCACACACAATGCTGTGCTGACTATCCCTAATCAGCTCCTGTCTTTCCAAAGGCGTGCATATCCAGCAGAATCTGCTCCAGCAATTTACCTACCACAGATGGAATGCTTGGTGGTCTGTAGTTCCCAGGTTTTTCTTTGCAGCCCTTCTTAAATAAAGACACAACATTAGCCACCCTCGAGTCTCATGGCACCTCACATGTAGTTAAAAATGATGTATACATCTCAGCAGGGTTGCTGTAATTTCATCTCCAGCTTCCCACAGTGTTCCTTGAAATATATGACCAGTCTGCAGAGATTTATCCACCTTCATAAGTTTTAAGATGTCTATTCCTCGTCTGCAATGCGGCCTGGCCCCAAAACATCCCCATGAACTTATCAAGTTCACTACTGGTCATGTCTTTCACCATGGTAAAAGCAGGGGAGGAATATTCATTGGGGACCTCATCTCAATGAATATTGGTTGAGGTAGAGTGGCTGAACGAACTTGAATTGTTTTCTCTGGAGCGTCGGAGACTGAAGGGCGACCTAATAGAGATCCCTAAAATTTTGAGAGGTGTAGATAAGGTAGACGGAGTCTTTCTTCCAGGATGTAAATGACAAATATGAGAGGGCGCAGCTTTGTGGTTAGACGGGGAAAGTTTATAAGAAATATGCAGGGCAGGTTTTATAAACAGATCACCTGATGAATACAGTGCAGCTAGCCATTTGAAAACTTATCAAAGTCCTTGCAGAAGTCCATATATACTATATCTATGCCCCTGCTTTCATCCACCTTCATGGTTACTTTCTCTGATGATCTGTCCTGGATCCAGCACAAAAGAAAGCTCATCAACACCTACTTCCTCTGAGGATTGAGGAGACTCGGCAAGTCACCGAAACCTGTATTGAACTTCCACAGGAGTATAGTGGAGAGCATACTGATTGCTTGCGCCACAGCCTGCGTCAGAAATTCAAACGCTCAAGAAAAAAGGAAGCTGCAGAAAGTGGTGGACATTGCCCGGTCCCTCACAACCATTGACCTCTCCACCATCAAAGGGATCCACAGGAAGCGCTGCTTCAAGAAGACAGCTTCTGTCATCAAAGACCCACACCACTCGAACCATGCTCTATTGTCGCTGTCACCATTTGGGAAGAAGGTACTGGAGTCGGACAACCATTACCACAGATTCAAGTACAACGTCTTCCTATCAACCATCAGATTCTTGAACCACACTGCACAACCCTAACCACGACAATCCCTCAGTACTAAACCACCGTGGCCTTTGCAAACCATGATTGCTCTAGATACTTTGCTTTTTCACACTGTCATGGCCTGGTTTACTGCGAATAATTGAAAAAGAGTTGTACATTTATCGTTGTTGCATCTAATGTGCCTGTAAGCTGCAGCAAGTAAGAATTTCATTGTTGCAGACCATATTCAGTGCCTATGATGAATAAACACGAGTATTATGGCTATCATAGATTTCTCAACAAATTGATATCTGAGCCTTTATTATATGTTTCAGCAATTCCTGGCATCACTTTCCCTTTAGGTGGGTCAAATTCATCACCCTTCACTCTGCATTACCATGGAAGAACCTTTGGATTTCAGAAGATAATAAACAGTATCCTCAAACCTCGATGATGTTAATCATCCGGTCCTGGGGATTTATTGATTTCCAGTCTCACAAACTTCACTAGTAATTAATTGAGTCATAGGGTGATACAGTGTGGAAACAGGCCCTTCGGCCCAACTTCCCCACACCAGCCAACATGTCCCAGCTACAGTAGTCCCACCTGCCAGCATCTGGTCCATATCCTTCCAAACCTGCCCTGTCCATGTACTTGTCTAACTGTTACTTACATGTTTGAATAGTCCCTGCCTCAACTACCTCCTCTGGCAGCATGTTCCATACATTAACCACCCTTTGTGTGGAAAAAGTTACACCTAAGATTCCTATTAAATCTTTCCCCCTTCACCTTAAACCTATGTCCTCTGGTGCTCAATTCACCTACTCTGGGCAAGAGACTCTGTGCATCTACCCGATCTATTCCTCTCATGATCTTATACACCTCTATAATATCACCAACTCATCCTCCTGCGCTCCAAGGAATAGAGTCCCAGCTCAGACCCTCTAGTCCTGGCAGCATCCGTGTAAATAGAATCTTCGTAAAAGAATAGTTATTCTTTTTTACTCCCTCTTTTGTGCGGAACCCTGGGTCCTCCGGTATTGTAACGATCAGTTTCTTTTTGTCTTCCATAAAGGTAAAAACAACATTTCCATACTGACCGAAGGTATTTATTTCACAAAATGCTGGAGTAACTCAGCAGGTCAGGCAGCATCTCAGGAGAGAAGGAATGGGTGAACAGCACCTCATATTTCGCTTGGGCAGCTTGCAGCCCAGCGGTATGAACATTGACTTCTCCAACTTTAGATAGTTCCTCTGTCCCTGGGCTGCAAGCTGCCCAAGAGAAATATGAGATGCTGTTCACCCATCCCTTCTCTCCTGAGATGCTGCCTGACCTGCTGAGTTACTCCAGCATTTTGTGAAATAAACACCTTCGATTTGTACCAGCATCTGCAGTTCTTTTCTTACACATTCTATACCTGTCTGTTCTCAGCCTCCACCATTGCCAGAGTGAAGCTACACACACACACTGGAAGAACAGCACCTGATATTCCACTTGGGTAGCTTACAACCCAACAGTCTGAACATTGAATTGTCCAATTTCAGATAACAACCCCATTTCCCCAGTCTCGTTCTCATCTCCCCAGCCTCTCGTGCATATCTTTCCACCCCCCACCCCCCCCACCCTTTCCCGTCCTCCACTCCCTCCACCTGTTCATCCCCCACCCCTCCCTCCTCCAGGTCCCCCTGTTTTCGTTCCCTCCCCTCCTTATTTCCATCTGCCCACCGTTCCTCCCTCTGGTTTTACAATTCACTTCCTGTCTCTCTTGCTTATCAGGTTCCATAATGTGTACCCTTTTGCCTGCTCCAGGTATCACCTCCAGCCTTGGTTACTATCACCACCCTTCTGACCCCCACCAAGTCATCTGGCCATCACCCCTCCTTCTCTGGATCCACGTCTCACGTGCCAGCTCTCACCACACCCCTTCCCCTCACCTTTCTCTACCAACTATCTCCCTCTACTGAAGAAGGGTCACGGCCCAAAAGGCCGTCTGTCAATTTCCGTCCATAGATGATATAGATGATACCTGACCCACTAAGTACCTCCAGCAGTCTGTTTTCTTTCAGAAAATAACATATTTATTTAATTTCTCCGCCATTTCTTTATTCCCCATTATTAATACTCCCATTTCTATCTGTAAGAAGCTTGCATTTGCCCTTGTTAGTGTTCTCACCTATTTTACACACCTATAAAAGCTTTAACAATGTTTTTATGTTTTTTATGTTTTCATTTTCCCTGTCCTGAGCATTTTTTGGTCACCCTTTGCTGAATTTTAAATACTCCCACTCCTCAGGCAAATTGCTTTCTCTGACCACATCATGAGCCGTTCCCTTAGTTTCAATACTATATTTAATATCTCCTGTTGTCTCCAATTGGACCATTATTATGCTTCTGTGCCTTAAAGGGATGTTGTAAATCATATATAATATTCTTCTAAAGCACCTGCACTATTGTGCTCAGTTTTAGTCACCCTGCTGTAAGAAAGATGCCATTAAACTGGAAAGAGTGCAGAAAAGATTTACGATTGTTACCAGGACTTGGCCTGAATTATAGGGAGAGTTTTGGCAGACTCGGACTTTATTATGTTCAGTTATAGAAGCAGAATCAGGCCATTTGGCCCATCAAGTCTACACCTTTCAATCGTGGTTGATCTATCTTTCCCTCACAACCCCATTCTCTTGCCTTCCTTCCTGCACTCCAAGGAATAGTATCCCAGCCTACTCAACTTCTCCCCATAGCTCAGACCCCTCTGGTGTTGTCAACATCCCGTAAATCTTCTCTGTACCCTTCCAACTTGACATCTTTCCTATAACATGGTGCCCAGAGGTTAACACAATACTCTGAATGTGGCCTCACCAATGTCTTATACAACTGCAACATGACCTCCCAACTTCAATATTCAATCTCCCAGGGTGAGTGAAGCCATTCTTTAATTTTATCCAGAACGGGTGCTATGTAAATGCAATTCTTCTTCAACTGTAACAGCTCCCCATCATTATAGGAAGAGAATGTAATTGACCTCAATACGCTTTGGGACGTCCTGTCGATATGAACGGCATACAATTGTGCAACCTCTATTCTTCGGTTGAAAATGTAAGTCCAGTTTAGTTTAGTTTGGAGATATAGCGTGGAAACAGCCCCTACAACAGCCCTGCGGCACGGTAGCGCAGCGGTAGAGTTGCTGCCTTACAGCGAATGCAGCGCCGGAGACTCAGGTTCGATCCTGACTACGGGCGCCGTCTGTACGGAGTTTGTACGTTCTCCCCGTGATCTGCGTGGGTTTTCTCCGAGATCTTCGGTTTCCTCCCACACTCCAAAGACGTACAGGTATGTAGGTTAATTGGCTCGGTATCATTGTAAATTGTCCCAAATGTGTGTAGGATAGTGTTAATGTGCGGGGATCGCTGGGCGGCGCGGACTCGGTGGGCCGAAGGGCCTGTTTCCGCGCTGTATCTCTAAATCTAAATCTAAAAAAAAACTATCGAGTCCGTACCAGCCAGCGACCACCTGTACACTGATTCTATCCTACACACTCGGAACAATTTACAGAAGCCAATTAAACTACAAACCTGCACGTCATTAGAATATGAGAGGAACCGGAACACCTGGAGAAAACCCATGCGGTAATAAGGTCATGTCATAAGTGATTGGAGTAGAATTAGGCCATTCAGCCCATCAAGTCTACTCCACCATTCAATCGTGGCTGATCTATCTCTCCCTCCTAACCACATTTTTTCTGCCTTCTCCCCATAACCTCTGACACCCGTACTAATCAAGAATCTACAGTATCTATCTCTGCCTTTAAAATATCTACGGTCACATGGAGAATGTACAAACTCCATACAGACGGCATCCATTATCAGTATTAAACCCAGGTCTTTGGTGCTGTAATGCAGCAACTCTACCCGTGTGACACTGTGCCACCAGACATTCCAGAAATCCACCCTCCCTGGTCGACGGCAAAGAATCAAGCACGACAATCTCAGCTGAAAGCCCATTGCAACGCCGTGGGAGCAGTGGACTGGCAGTGGTGTCACCTTTCAGATGAGCGGTTAAATCAAGGCCTTATCCTTGTTCTCCGGAAGAAACCTTTGCATCCTGTGGGAGGTTTGTTGCAAGTTATCCTTGGTGTCCCAGCTGATGCATACCCCATCAATTAGTGTCACTGTAGAAAGTTCCATAGGAAGTTTGTAGGATCGTGCTGTGCACAAATTGGCCTCTGTGTTTACAGGCATGGACTGGACTTCAATGATGTGGGCATGTCACTACGTGGACGGGAAAAGCGCTACAGCAATGCACGTAGTTTTCCTATTCACATACAAGAGATTCTAAAATAACTGTTCGATGCCAGCTATAAGTGAACTGCCAGCTGTAAGTGACTTAATCTTCCATCCCAGTCGGCCGCAAATCATTACATTGTACCATTGATTTATGGCCATGAAAAGTGGCTCATTCCTCCCAGGACCATATCTTCTCATTACAGGCTTCAATGATGTTTTGATTTATGGGAGAGAGAGAGAGAGAGAGATAGAGAGAGAGATAGAGATAGAGAGAGAGAGGGAGGAGAGAGAGAGAGGGAGGAGAGAGAGAGAGGGAGGAGAGAGAGAGAGAGGGAGGAGAGAGAGAGAGGAGAGAGAGGGAGGAGAGAGAGGGAGGAGAGAGAGGGAGGAGAGAGAGAGAGCGAGAGGAGAGAGAGGAGGAGAGAGAGAGAGGAGAGAGAGCGAGAGGAGAGGGGAGGAGAGAGAGAGAGGAGAGAGAGAGAAGAGAGAGAGAGAGAGGGAGAGAGAGAGAGAGAGAGAGAGAGAGAGAGAGAGAGAGAGAGAGAGAGAGAGAGAGAGAGAGAGAGAGAGAGAGAGAGAGAGAGAGAGAGAGAGAGAGAGAGAGAGAGAGGAGAGAGAGAGAGAGAGAGAGAGGAGAGAGAGAGAGAGAGAGAGAGAGAGAGAGAGAGAGAGAGAGAGAGAGAGGTTTTGGTTGCATTTTAATCCCACGATCCTGGTGTTTGGGCACAGGGCACAGAGAGGGGAGGGCCGATCGGGAGGGTGGGATCTCCCTGTTGGTCTGCTTCAGGGCCTGGCCAGGATGGCCATTCGCAGGTCCAGCAGGCAGCGGGCGGTCGATGATCACACCAGGGTCGACTGCCTGCCCCTCTTCCGGGCCTACGTCCGTGCTCGCGTGTCGCCGGAGAGGGAACACACAGTGTCCACGGGGGACTCTGGAGGCCTTCCGTGAATGCTGGTCACCGCGAGGGGTCGAGAGCATTGTAGATAAAGATTGCACCATTGTACTATAATCACTGCTTGTATTGTACACTGAGCGTTTATGTACTTTAGGTGCACAGTAATATGCAATTGTTGAATAAAGTCCTGGGAATGGAAAAAAGAGAGAGAGAGAGAGAGAGAGAGGGCGAGAGAGAGGGAGAGAGAGAGAGAGAGAGAGAGAGAGAGAGAGAGAGAGAGAGAGAGAGAGAGAGCGAGAGAGAGGGAGAGAGAGAGAGGGAAAGAGAGGGTGAGAGGAGGGAGAGAAAGAGGGAGAGTGAGAGAGAGGGAGAATCCAATTCATTAGCTGTGTTACACAAGCTGTGTGTCATTTGTTGCATTAAGGATCTAGGTGATCACAAAATAACTAGGAGGGTAGTTTCCTCCTGTAACTTCAACCCTCATCCATGCAAAGGAGGAGCCCGCGTGCTTTGTAGATTTGCCAGTGCTGCAGGTACACTATTGTGTACATTGGGTATGAAAGCAAATAATTTCACCTTGCCGAGTCACATGTGACAATAAAGTATTCCTATTCCGATCTATCTCTGCCTTAAAAATATCCATTCACTTAGCCTCCACAGCCTTCTGAGGAACCAGGTGAGGTTGGGAATAAGGGACAAATGCTGCCAGATGGGGGAGGGGGGGGGGGGGATGGAGTCAGTGGACTCAGTGAGGATTTAATCATAGGAGTAAAGAGGTGAGGATTTGAGTGCAGGGTAAGGAGGTCCTTCTGAAGTTGTACAGGGCCCTGGTAAGACCACATCTGAGTATTGTGTGCAGTTTTCATTCTGCAAAACCTCATTCCCATTTTCTGCCAATGGCATCTGCGCCCAGCGTGAATTACGATGCCTGGCAGCTCACCCTCTCCCTCGAGAATGTTCTGCAGCCGCTCCCTGATCTCCTGGACCCTGGCACCAGGGAGGCATCACGCCAGCCTGGGAGTTCCATTTGCAGCCAAGGAATCTCCTGCCTGCCCCTTGGGGCACAGTCTCCTATCTAACTAACAATTCTCCTATCACAATAGCTCTGTCTGCCTTCACCCTTCCCTGCTGTGGCATCAGGGCCAGGTCTTGTGCCACAGACCAAAACTGTTGCTACCACTCTCCTCTGAACGTCCCCCGCCTGTCCGACCCCCCCCCCCCCCCCCCCCCCCCCCCCCCCCCCCCCCCCGCCCCCCAGCAGTATCCAAAAGGTATCATTGTTTTGCTGGGGAATAGCCACAGGGCACTCACAGCCTGTTCCCTGTCACTCATCTATTTTCTGTCTGTCCCTCAATGGTTCAATGGTTCTTTATTATCGCAGGTACTGAGGCAGAGTGAAGTTCTTTACACACCTTAGTTTAGCTAGTTTAGCTGAATTTAGTGTCACATAGAAACATAGAAACATAGATAGCAGGTGCAGGAGTAGGCATTCGACCTTTCGAGCCAGCATCACCATTCAATATGATCATGGTGACTCTCCAGAATCAGTACTCTGTTCCTGCTTTCTCCCCATATCCCTTGATTCCGTTAGCCCTAAGAGCTATATCTAACTACATCTACATGTACATCTACATGTAAACCGAGGTGCAGTGAAAAGCGTTTGTTGCATGACCACCTGACTGTAACTCCTACCTATGAAGCTCTCATTGTCCCGGACGATCCTGATGTCGTCCAGCCCCGGCTCCACTTCTCTCACATGTCAGTCGCAGGTACAGCTGACCACACTTCCCACAGTGTAACCCTCAGTGATGCTGGAAATCTCCCTGACCTCCCAACAATGAATGCCATTATCACTGCACTGCCACAAGAGGAGCTTGTGAAAGGAAAAGACCTCACCTTATTTCAAGTGTAGGAAGGAACTAGATGTTGGTTTAAACTGAAGAAAGACACAAAATGCTGGAGTAACTCAGCATCTCTGGATAGAAGGAATGGGTGACGTTTCGGGTCGAGACCCCTTCTTCAGACTCTGAAACATCATCCGTTCCCTTTTATGTAGTTGAGCTGAGTTTAGTTTAGAGATGCAGCATGGAAACAGGCTCTTCAGCCCACCGAGTCCACGCCGACAATGATCCCCACATATTAACCCTATCCTACACACAATAGGGACAATTTACAGGTAAACCGAGTCTACAAACCCAAGCCAATAACTCTACAAACCTCTACGTCTTTGGATTGTGGAAGAATCCGAAGATCTCAGAGAAAACCCACGCGGTCACGGAGAGAACGTACAAACTCCATGCAGACGGCTCCCGTAGCCGGGATCGAACCCACGCCTCTGGCGCTTCAAGCGCTTCAAGGCAGCAACTCTACCACTGCGCCATCATCATGCCACTCTATCCAGAGATGCTGCCTGTCCCGCTGAGTTACTCCAGCATTCTGTGTCTGTCGTCACCTTATTTCAACCTCAGCCTCCACGCCAAAGCCTCACAAGCCACAGCCTCAGTACTGACCTCAAAGACAGCACTTCACACCAACACACAGCCTCTCCCAACACCCATGCTCTACCTCCCTTTCTTCTTAATGGCTGCTGTGCCTCTCAAAGAGAGGCTCCTTTATAAACTGACCCATTGCTGCTCTGTCCAACTCTGTCTCTGGGCTGGAAACCTACTCCCTCAGCTGCACCGACGGCTCCTGTTTAAAAAGTCCCGCTACTGCTCTGCTCTGCTCCGCCTCCGAGCTGCAAACTGCCACTCATAGCACAAGGGAGCCATGTTACTCGATGAGTTAAATCAAGGTTGATCCTGCGCTGGGGAGCTTTGTGACTTGATGAGTTAAATCAAGGTTGATTCAGCTCCGTATGCCGCATCTGCTGGCTTCAAGCCAGTTCTCCCAAACATCACACATCCTAAACAGTTCCTGCAAACACATCTTCATAATTGCATTGTTTTCATTTATGGGATCTATCCGTAAGAAAAATAAAGAAACATAGGCATTAGGAAATGTGTAGGAAGGAACTGCAGATGCAGGTTTAAACCGAAGATAGACACAAAAAGCTGGAGAAACTCAGCAGGACAGGCAGCATCTCTGGAGAGCAGGAATGGGTGACGTTTCAGGTCGAGTCTGAAGAAGGGTCTTGACCCGAAACAATAGACAATAGACAATAGACAATAGACAATAGACAATAGGTGCAGGAGTAGGCCATTCGGCCTTTCGAGCCAGCACCGTCATTCAATGTGATCATGTCTGATCATTCTCAATCAGTACCCCGTTCCTGCCTTCTCCCCATACCCCCTGACTCCGCTATCCTTAAGAGCTCTATCTAGCTCTCCCTTGAATGCATTCAGAGAATTGGCCTCCACTGCCTTCTCTCCAGAGATGCTGCCTTCCAGAGAAATGTTCCTTTTCTCCAGAGATGCTGCCTGTCCCGCTGAATTACTCCAGCTTTTTGTGTCTATATAATTGCATTTATCTACTGGACCCAGGGCAGGTCATCTGAGGTTATTATTATTATGATTATTATCATCAAAAAAGCAAAAGAAAAAAGCATTGCAACCTACAAAATTCTTATACGGATCAACCTGCTGGATACATGGAGAATTATTTCCTAGGCTGAGGAGTCCAGAAGCAGGGATTATGTCAGAACAAGGAGTAGGTCCTTTAGGACTGTGATGACGAGAGCTTTCTTTATCCAAAGAGTGGTTAACCTCCGGAATTCTCCACCACAGAATTCATTTGAGACCAAATCAATAAATGTAATCAAGAAAAACGTGAATGCACTTCTTAACACTGAAGGCATCATGGAATATAGAGATTATGCAAGATTAAGGTACTGATTTTGGCTGATTAACTTTCATCGTCCATCATATA
This sequence comes from Rhinoraja longicauda, assembly GCF_053455715.1. Classification (NCBI taxonomy): domain Eukaryota; kingdom Metazoa; phylum Chordata; class Chondrichthyes; order Rajiformes; family Arhynchobatidae; genus Rhinoraja; species Rhinoraja longicauda. The sequence continues at coordinate 49,767,047 of NC_135961.1, read as the reverse complement.
GGATGGTTGGAGCCAGTTTGAAGGGCCGAATGGCCTCTTCCTGCTCCTGATTCCTATGTTAGACACAAAATGTTGGAGTAACTCAGCGGGGTAGTGTTCGGACTCGACCCAAAACGTCACCCATTCCTTCTCTCCAGAGAGGCTGCCAGTCCTGTTGAGTTACTCCAGCATTTTGTGTCTATCTTCGGTTTGAACCAGCATCTGCAGTTCCTTCCGACGCATTTCCTCATGTCCATGTTTCCTTATTTTTATTATTGACAGATCCCATAATTGAAAACAAGAAGCACAGGTTTAGGAAGGGGGAGGGGGGTGGGGGGGGGGGGCGGGGTGAAAGACCAAAATCAGGTCAGATATCATCCAGATTCTTCATGCAGAGTGATGGCAGTGTGAATGGATCGCTGGGCAGGGTAACAGAGGGAAGATTGTGATGCTGTTTGAGAGACTGGTGATGGTGTGGGTGGGAGGAGGGAAAGTCTATGAATGTGTTAACCGGGCATGAGTGTGCTGATGATGCATTTGGGAGAACTGGCTCAAAGCCAACAGACACGGCAAGCTGAGCCGAATCAACCTTGATTTAACTCATCGAGTAACAGAGCTCCCTTGTGTTATCAGTGGCAGGACCCTGGATAATGCCAGCAACACTCGCAGTTTTGGCTCAGAAACTCAGATCATTTTTTATATTTTGTGAAGTCTAGCTGCAAGGAAAGGGTGTTGAGCAGAATTCTCTGTGGTGCTAATACTGCTGAAACAGATTAAAGAACTGAATAAGAATGTATGGAGTTGCCTGCTCAGAATAACAATCTGTCTCATCCACTGGCATAAACACTGAGAATTCTTTCCCAGTTCCATAAATAATGGGGAATTGAAAAAAAAAATCTTGCGAGTGGAGTAACAATGTGATTGATAAGGATTCCCAATACAATGTGCATGGCGTTGGTGGGACCACAGTGGTTAGGCCAGGATGTTTTACCCTAGAGTGGAGGAGGCTCAGCGGTGACCTTGCAGAGGTTTATAAAACCGTGAAGGGCACAGACAAGGAGAATTCATGCAGTCTTTTTCCCAGAGTAGGGGAGTCAAAAACAAGAGGCCAAAGGTTTTAGGTGAAAGGAGAAAGATTTTTAAGGGACCCGAGGGGCAACGTTTTCACGCAGAAGGCAGTGCCTGTGTGCAAAGAGGTGCCAAACAAAGTGGTAGTGTAGCGTATAAATGATATTTAAAAAGACACTTGGACAGATACACGGATAGGTAAGGTTCAGAGTGATATGGGCCAGGCATGGGCTTGTGGGACTAGCTCAATTAGGCAACATGGTCAGCAGGGAAGAAAGACACAAAATACTGGAGTAACTCAACGGGACAGGCGGCATCTCTGGACAGAAGAAATAGGCGACGTTTCGGGTCGAGACTCTTCTTCAGACTGAGAGTCAGGGGAGAGGGGGAAAAAAACATGGACATATTGGTCCAAAGGGACTGTTTTGGTGCTGTGTACCTCTGTGAATCCATAACAACCAGAACGTGTGTGGAATCTGGAACGCACTGCCTGACTGGGTAGTGGAGGCAAGTACTCTCACAGCAGTTAAGAAGCACCTGGACAAGCACATAAGTCACCAAGACATAGTAGACTACAGACCAACAGGGACTCAGCCTGGGGGGGCCACCATGAGGGGGTGTGGGGGGGGGGGGGGGAGAACAGTGGACAATGGCGGACCTGGCATGGGGGTACCGCCGTGAGGGAGGGTGGGGAAAATGGACAATGTGGATCCGGCATGGAGAGACTGCTGTGAGGGGTGGGGGTGGGGAAGGGGGGGAACAAAGGGGGACCTGGTACGGATACTGTGTATACCAGCGCCCTTCATGGGCGACTATTGCATACCTTGTGTAGGCAAGCAAAGAACTTTACTGTGACATGTCATGTGTACTATAAAGTGTTCATTCATTCAATAAAGAATTCATTCATTTATTCTTTTTATTCACCAAATGCTGGTAAATGGGGTTATTGCAGATGGGTACATGATTGCCAACATAGACATGATGGGCCAAAGGGCATGCTTTCATGATGTAGGACTCTTTGGCTCTCGTCAGTGAGAAGACAACTTGGAAGCCATCCAAGTGGGATTACAGAGGTTTGAAGTGAAGGAAGCTATTCCTTTTAGCAGACTGTTGAATGATGAGAGAACACTTCTCAATAATAATTAATAATCAGTAATACTCAGTAACCAATCCACAATAGTGCAAAAGTGAAATACATAGAGCAACCAAAACAGAATCAGGCGTAGGTCACAGTTGTTGAGGGAGGATTGCAATTGTGGTGTAGTGACAATAGACAATAGACAATAGACAATAGGTGCAGGAGTAGGCCATTCAGCCCTTCGAGCCAGCACCGACCGCCATTCAATGCGATCATGGCTGATCACTCTCAATCAGTACCCCGTTCCTGCCTTCTCCCCATACCCCCTCACTCCGCTATCCTTAAGAGCTCTATCCAGCTCTCTCTTGAAAGCATCCAACGAACTGGCCTCCACTGCCTTCTGAGGCAGAGAATTCCACACCTTCACCACTCTCTGACTGAAAAAGTTCTTCCTCATCTCCGTTCTAAATGGCCTACCCCTTATTCTTAAACTGTGGCCCCTTGTTCTGGACTCCCCCAACATTGGGAACATGTTTCCTGCCTCTAATGTGTCCAATCCCCTAATTATCTATAGTGCTCAAGAGTCTGATGCTTGCTGGGATGAAGCTATTCTTGAACCTGAAGATCAAGTTCGTGTGCCTTCTTCCCGATGGTAGCAGCGAGATGAGAGCAGGGCCAAGATAATAACCCTAGCTGCCTTTTTGACAGCCCTGTAGATCCCTTCGATGATCATCCAAGTGGCATCGCATTGTGTTCAGAAGGTCGGTGAACTTGATGGAGTCATTTAAAACATTGAAAGATTCAAAAGAATATACTGTAAACTATTTCCATCAGTGGAACTCAAGGACTTTGAAGCAATCCTAGAGCAAAGGGCGTTTTGTAGGAAAATCACAAGGTGTGACAGATATCTAGAATTCTATCCATCCAAAAAAACATGGATGCTGGAAGAAAATTGGTGCTTGAAAATGTATTAAATAAGGGCATTGAAACTTAAAGGACAGAGCCAAACAGATTGAGTTGAAATTCAGATTGGCCCTGATTTGGTCGAATCAGACTCGATAGCCTAAATGGCATCCTATTCCTCTGCTTCCATGCTGCCCATTCCTTTCAAAGAGTAGACAGTACAAAAAGTGCCAAGTGAGCAGAGCACAGAGGGGGGCAATAAGGGGAAGGTTGTTCCAGCATTAGTAGCTCTTCACTTCATAGGCTTGGTCATTTTAACAATGAAGATGCAAAAATATTAAACTACATTGATTTGATAGTTTAGTTTAGTTTAGTTTAGTTTAGTTTAGTTTAGTTTAGTTTAGTTTAGTTTAGAGATACAGCACAGAAACAGGCCCTTCGTCCCACCGAGTTCACGCTGAACAGCGATACCCGTCCACAAGCACTATCCTACGCACTAAGGACAATTTACAATTTTTACCGAAGCCAATTAACCGACAAACCTGTACGTCTTTGGAGTGTGGGAGAGAACCGAGCACCAGGGAAAAACCCACGCGGTCACAGAGAAAACCCGGAGACCCGGAGAACCTGCAGTCAGGATCGAACCCAAGTCTCTGTCGCTGTGAGGCAGCAACTCTACCACTATCCCTGTTGGTAGTTGGGAGTTTACTTTTAGTTGAGATTACCAGTTCTGGCCCAACTTCGTTCAAAATGATTGCCAACAGATAATCTTTGCAACTATAACAATGAACCTCCATGTCTCTTCAAAGAAAAATAAACACCATTGTCCAAGTTTTACAGCAAAATTTCAATTTAACTCATTCAAGAGCATTTTCAACCAAGTAGGTGGCATCAATTCAGCAAAACTCTTCTTAAGGTTATCTGTTGAGTATGAAGATGGATCCCAATCCAAAATATCACCTATCCATGTTTTCCAGAGATGCCGCCTGGAGTTATTCCAACAAACTGCATCTTTTTTCTCAACCAACATCTGCAGGACCTTGTTTTTACTCTCTCTCTGTTACAGTGGTCCTGATAGAGAACATCTGAAGACTGCTTCAAATCCTTGGGAAAGAGTTATTGGTTTCTTTGTGTTTGTGTGCAAATTATTATTTTAACTTGCAGTAAATTGGAAAATAATGGAGCATCAATGTTAAGTATTGGCCAAGGTGTTCAGAAATCTACAACAACTGTGGAAGAGTCTAGGACGAGAAGTCATTGCCTCAGAATTAAAGGACGTTCTTTTAGGAAGGAGATAAGGAGGAATTTCTTTAGTCAGAAGGCGGTGAACCTGTGGAATTCTTTGCTACAGAAGGCTGTGGAGGCAAAGTCAGTGGATATATTTAAGGCAGAGATAGCTAGATTCTTGATAAGTACGGGTGTCAGAGGTTATGGGGAGAAAGCAGGAGAATGGGGTTAGGAGGGAAAGATAGATCAGCCATGATTGAATGGCAGTGTAGACTTGATGGGCCAAATGGCCTAATTCTACTCCTATCAATTATGAACTTCTGATCTTATGATCACACCAAAGGCTTCGATGTAGTCCTTCAACTGATGAACCTACTAGATGTAAGTGAGATGCATCTCCTGGCTAGGGGTTGGGGAATGGACTCAGGCTTACAGGGCAAGAGATACAGAAATGAAATGAAGAGAAATTTCTTCACTCAGAATGTGATGAATCTGGAGAATTCTCTCCCACAAAATGAAGTGGAAACCAAGTTACTGAATATACTTAAGAAGGAATTAGATAGATTTTTCCATGCAAACGACATCAATTTTGCATTGCCGTTGGTTTATTAATGTCAGGTGCATTGAGATATAGTGAAAATCCTTGTTTCTTTGGTTTACGTACTATTAGTTACAGTGATACTATTCAGGCAAATCACGCCAGACATGAATACAATCAAACCATACTTAAGTGTAGAAGGTAGTTCAAAAAGAGGAAGGAGCAGAGTGCACAAAGGAACAAGGAAGACTAGAGGAGTGAGTGTGATTTAGTGTAAGAATAGATTATTCTTGATTTGACCGAAAGCTGATGTGGGCTCATAGGTTCAAAGTCATATTCCTGCTCTATTTCTATGTTTCTATGTTATAAATATGCAAATAAGGGACAGGAAAAGGCCACTTACCCCTTCAGGCCTGCTTTGCCATTTGCGGACTATGCCTGATGTGATTGCAACACAACTCCACAGTCCCACCGATCCCCGTTAACTGATAACAAACCATGCAAGGAGATGCAATGTGGGTGTCCAAAAGCTCAGTGAGAAAGACAACCTTTAAGGAGCATCTTAAAGTAGGAGAGAGGAGAAGAGAGGAGGTGAAGGAAGGAACCCCTAAGTCTTGGGGCAGTAGCTGAAGGCACAGCCTTCGGTGGGGGAGAGACCGATCCGGATATCAGGATGCTGGAAGTTGTTGGGGGGGACGTTACAGGTACAAGGATAGGGAAGAGGTAATGATGTTGACACAATGGTAGGAATGTTAGAATCAAGGCTACTTTACCTCGGGTTGTGTAGGTTGGTGTGCACAGGTCTTAGTGCAGTTTTGGACACAGAGGGCAGAATCTTGATCAACCTGTTTAGCTATTGGGAGCAATGACTCTTAGCTATCAGTCCGCCATGCTGCCACATTCCCCTCTCTGTCGTGGTCTTACTCCAACCACCCAGCAAGCAATCTCCATATTTTCATACACAAAGAAGGCTAACAAAATCTTACCTTGAACAAAGTAGCATTTGTCCCGTCAAGTCTATACCGGCTCAGAGAACACCCATCAATTTTCGCTGCGGCTTCGACACTACACGGACAATTTACAGTGGCCAATTAACCTACCTATCTGCCCGCAGCCTCGGCATGATCAAGGACCACTTACTCCACAATCATTCTCTCTTCTCTCCTCTCCCACTAGACAAAGGATACACAGGCTTGAAAGCATGAACCCCCAAATACAGGAACAACTACTTCTACTGAATGATCCTCCCATTGGCCAAGGTTGGAGCTTTGATCTCCCAACCTATCTCATTGTGGCCCTTGCACTTTTTTTTACCTGCACTTTCTCTGCAGCTGGAAGAATATATTCTGCACTCTGGTATTTTTCTCTTTGCCCTACCTGCAGTATGGCTTGATTGCACTCACGCAGAGCATGATTTGACTGGATAGCATGCAAACACATTTTTTCACTCTTTTGCACTCTTTTTCATTCTCTTTCTCTTTTTTACACACACGTGACAATAATAAACCAAGCCAAAAAGCCTTTCAAAATAACCAAGTGTCCACCTCTCAGTATTTTCTACCTTGAGTATTATTGCCTGAAATGTACACTGTATACAGAGGAACTATTTGGTCACATGATACAATTCTTAAGGAGATACCAACCCTTTATAATATCAACCGTATATCTTCACAAGGATTCTGCCAGGACTCAAGGGTCTGAGCTACGGGGAGAGGTTGAGCAGGCTGGGACTCTATTCCTTGGAGTGCAGGAGGATGAGGGGTGATCTTATAGAGGTGCATAAAATCATGAGAGGAAAGAATCAGGTAAACGCACAAGAATCAGGTAAACGCACAAGAGACACAAGTCTCTTGCCCAGAATAGGGGAATTGAGAATCAGAGGACATAGGTTTGAAGTGAAGTGGGAAAAACATAATAACAATCTGAGGGGTAACTTTTTCACACAAAGGGTGGTGGGTGTATGGAGCGAGCTACCAGAGCAGGTAGTAGAGCCAGGGTCTATCCCAACGTTTAAGAAGCAATTACACAGGTACGTGGGTAGGACATGTTTGCAGCAATATGGGCTGAATGCAGGCAGGTGGGACTCGTGCAGATGGGACATGTTGGCCGGTGTGGGCAAGTAGGGCCGCAGGGCCTGTTTCCACGCTGTACGACTCTATGACTCTATAACCACACTTTTTATAAGTGAGCCATCCACTGGCTGGCAGTGTTCATGGATGCAGGCAGCAGGACTGTGTAGAAGGAAAAAGCAAACTTGTTTGCATTTGTGTAATAATATTTGGCTTTGATCAATACCCAGCAGTTAATTAGCGAACAGCTCAGCATCAGTGGGAAGAGAATGTGATGTGGCCCTGACGCTCACCCTTCGCAGCGATGAGTTGCATGATTTTAATTTAAATGTATTTACATTTACACATATCAGCGATGGATCACTTGCTGCTTTAGGCAGCTCTAAAGCAGTTGTGAAAATATTTAACGGTAATGTTGTATCCAATTCTGTTTTCATGACGGGTTCTCCTACGTTTATAATCACATCTCAACTCGTACACAAAGCATACCCCTTGCTGCCAAACCCAGTATTCTATTATCTTTAAGAAACCCACACGGTCCCAAGGAGGTCATGCAAACTCCACATGGACAGCACCAGAGGTCAGAATTGAACCAGGATCTCTGGCGCTGTGAGCTAATGAGCTGCACCACTGCACCGCCCTTGTGGCCCAGAATATATTTCACCCTCCTGCTCAGCTCCTGGACACATCAAGAAGGGTTCCGACCCGAAACGTCGCCTACCCATGTTCTCCAGGAATGTTGCCTAACCTGCTGTGTTACTCCAGTATTTTGTGCCTATCTTTGGTATAAACCAGCATCTGCAGCTCTTTGTTATTCCATTCACAGAATTCAAAATGGTTGTGTAATATGTTGGCCTGGATGGTGTCTGTAGATCAGCCCTACTTATCTGAAGTGGTCACTGGCCTATATTAAAACAACATGCTCACCAATTTCTTTGCTATTTGATGAGAAACTAGTCCAAGCCTCTCCTGATTGCCATTCCGCCTCCTTCCAGTCCAGCCTTTTCCACTCCACTCCTCCGCCCCTCATTGGCCGCCACTCCCGTCACTCGTGCTGGTTCCGTCCCCCCTCCTTCCGGTCCCACTTCTTCCACTCTCTTCCCCCCCCCCCTCATTGGCCGCCACTCCCGTCACACAGGTGGGTCTCGCCCCCGGCGGCCATCTTGGGCACGGCAAGTGGTAAAGGCATTTATTGAAGTTTAAAAAGTCATTTTTTAAGTTTAAAAAGTGAATAATGTTTAAAATATAACAACCATTTGAACCGCAGGCCAATGGTGAGTAAAGTGGGCCTAAAATTGTTGCGCTATCGTGTACCGTTTTGGCTGTATTTTGGGAACAAATCTATCCACAAACCCACAAACCCACAAATATACAAGATGAGAGTCTTAATAATATACTAGACGGGCGTAGACCCATTGGGTCCAAATCCCTCCTCATCCACTCACCCACTCCATCCTCCCTCAACCCCCCTTATCCCCCGCTCCCCCTCCCCCCCACTCACCCACTCACCCATGCCATCCTCCCTCAACACCCCTTATCCCCCCCCTCCTCCCCTCTCCCGTTCCCCCCCCCCTCTCCCCACAGTTTGCACCATCGCAAAGTCGAAGCATCGTAAGTCGGGGAGCATCTGTATTAGATCACGTGGCCGGAAGCGAGCTGTGGCTCGCAACGGGTCGCTGCCATTTGCACCATCGCAAAGTCAAAATATCATGTCTAAATATCGTAAGCCGAAGCATCATAAGTCGAGGAGCATCTGTATTAGATCAACGGGCCCCAACTGCGCACGCGGGGCACTTCTCCAATTGTGATGTCGAAAACGCAGCTCGGTGACGACGGCCATCTTGTTTGATCCTCTGCCGTTGTACTGCACCACAGGAGGAAGGTCAGGCATGGGGCACGCTGGGACGGGCGCCGGTTCTCCTGGTGGGGAGGGGGGGGGGGGGGAAACGCATTTATTAAAGTTTCAGCTCGATAGATCAGCAGGAATGGCAGCTCGACGGCTCAGCCCCCCCCACCCCTCATTGGCCGCCACTCCCGTCACTCTGGCGGGTCCAGCCCCAATGTGGGTCTCACCCACGGCGGCCATCGTGGGCTCCCTCCCCTCATTGGCCGCCACTGCCATCACTCGGGCAGGTCCCATTGTGACGTCGAGCACGGCTGACGGCCAGGAAAAAAAGGAAAAGTGATTTTTTTAACTTTAAAATGTCAATAACTTTAAACATATAAGACCAATTTGAATGAAACTTCCCACTGCAGACCCCAGGACAATGGTGAGTAAAGCACCTACGTGTATCGTTATGGCTGTATTTCCGGATCGACGGACACAAACAAACGGCACAAACAAACGAATGGACGGACACAAAACGACACAAACAAACGGCAAAACAATCAAGATGATAGTAATATATAAATAGATGAATGGTTTTCATGAATTAAAAATTGTGTTTTCAAGTAAACAAATTGTTTTATTTTTATTTTTACTAAGTTTTTTATTATTTAAATTTATTTAAGTTCCTTATAAACATCCCTGAATATCAGGGCAGTCTGGAGTAGAGTGGGGCAGAGTGAAATACAGGGCCTCAAATTCCGCCTCCCGAAGGCTTATTTGCCTCTCACAGCCCAGCCAAAGAGTACAGGTAGTTTTGATGCACCCTGTTTTCATAATGCTAATTAGATGTAAAGTGATTGATGAATTAGATAATCTTCTTTTAATTACAGAGGCTGAATTGGTTATAATGCAATTTCTATCTGGAAGTAGATAGGAACTATCAGGGTGGCGGTTGTGCAGCGGTAGAGTTGCTGCCTTACAGCGTCTGCACCACTGTACCTCGTTAGTGTATTAGATTTTATAATTAAAGAACACAAAAACACATCAATACAATAAAAAACGAGCAAGATTATGGTGGTGCAGCGGTAGAGTTGCTGCCTTACAGCTCCAGAGACTCGGGTTCGATCCTGACTACGGGTGTTGTCTGTATGGAACGTCACCTATTCCTTTTCTCCAGAGATGCTGCCTGACACGTTGAGCTACTCCAGCATTTCGTGTCTGCCTTCGGTGTAAACTAGCATCTGCAGTTCCTTCCTGAACAAGTTTTGGCAATTTTGTCAGCAGTTCATGTTAGGGCACATCTCGAGACACAAACTCTCTAGAACGCAGGGGTAGACAGTAGTTATTCATCTCCACCTGAAATGTATTTAATGATCTAGTCTCCATGACCCTCTGGGCAAAGAATTACAGAGATTCACCTCGCTGTGAGAAAAGAGAGTGCTAACTCCACACAGACAGCATCGGAAGTCAAGATCTAACCCGGGTCACTGGAGCTGTAAGACAATAGTCCTTCCAACTGCACCACTGTGATTCAGAATCAGGGAAGGCAATTGGCAGTGTTCGGCTATTTTCGCAGTCAGACGATTCCACACATGCTTTTATCCCCAATTCACCTTTATGAAAGAGATTGATAGACAAGTATTCAGACTTACACAACTCCAATAAAGCGTTTCCCCCTGAACTTCTGTCATATATCATTCATGTCTTATTGCTAAAAACTGAGTGCTGAGAGTATTGCAGAGGCTCAATGGATTTGTCGACCAACCTTCTCTGTTTCTTAGCCGTATAAAAATCCATCTGTTCTTTGTTCATTGTTGAAAGGGTCACTACCTGAATGCCTGTCCTGCACTGATCCATCACATGCATTGACCTGTGTAGGAAGGAACTACAGATGCCTGTTTACACCAAAGATAGATACAAAATGCTGGAGTAACTCAGCAGGACAGGCAGCATCTCTGGATAGGAATGGGTGATGTTTCGGGTCGAGACCCTTCTTCAGACTGAGAGTCAGGGGAGAGGGAAACACAGAGATATGGAAGGGTAAGGTGTAAAAATGAGATTTCAAAAGAGATGCAGATCAAGGAAAATGTAGAAAAGATCATTGTTAGCTGGGAGAAGATGACAATGAAACATACATAGATAAAAATTTAATCAGAGGGACAGTGAGACTAGTTGGAGATCTAGGAAGGGGGAGGGATGGAGAGAGAGGGAAAGCACGGGTTACTTGAATTTAGAGGTCAATAGTCATACCGCTGGGGTGTAAGCTGCTCAAGCAAAATATGAGATGCTGTTCTTCCAATTTGCATTGGGCCTCACTCTGACTGTGGAGGAAGCCCAGGACAGAAAGGTCAGTTTAGGAATGGGAGTTAAAATCTTTAGCAGCCAGGTGGTCAGAGTGTCAGAGTGATCTATTCTACATTTTCCTTGGTTCTCATTGTCCAGGCTTCACACGCCCTCTCTGTCACTTAAAATCAACTTTCTTTTTCTTTTTCCCAGTTCTGTTGAAGGGTATTCGACCAGAATTATTAACATGGTTTCTCCATAGATGCTGTCTGACCTGCTGGGTGTTTTCAGTGTTTTCTGCTTTTATTTCTTATCTTGAAGCAAACTTGATTTAGATAGAGCTCTTAATGATAGCGGAGTCAGGGGGTATGGGGAGAGGGCAGGAACAGGGTACTGATTGTGGATGATCGGCCATGATCACATTGAATGGCGGAGCTGGCTCGAAGGGCCGAATGGCCTACTCCTGCACCTATTGTCTATTGTCTATTGTCTATTGATAAGCTGATTCAAGGGTCAAGAGTCAATTCAAGAGTGTTTAATTGCCATATGCACCGTGACCAGAGCAATTACATTCGATACTTTCCAAACTGTGGGAACAATTCTAGAACCTACAAAATTTTGGAAGAAGATGGTCAATGTATTCACCACCTCCACAGCCCTTTCACAAATCCCTCAGGATTCAGGTCACCTGGTCCTATGGATTTATCAGCCTTCAGTCCCATTATGTGCTCCACTATTTTTTTTAACTAATACTAATTTCTTTTAGTTCCTCATTCACACTTGACCCGCTATTTCTGGCAAGTTTCCCCAGGAAGAAGGGCGCAAGATAGTTGCTAAATTTCATTGTCATTTTCATCAGAGCATTTGCTCCAGATATGATGGTTCTATTGTATCTCCAAAACTGCAGATGCTTGAAACCTGAAATAAAACCAAATAATGGCTAGAAACACTCAGCAGGTCAGGCAGCATCTGTGGAAGGAGAAACAGAGTTAATGCTTCAGGTTCAGGATGCTTCATCACATCTGGAACATTAACTTGGTTAGTCTCTCCACAGATGCCGATCGTCCTGTTGAACTTTTATTCCAGCATTTTCTGTTTTATTTCGGAAGGGTAAGATTGTTACGTCCAAACAAATGAATCTGTGAATTAGGAGCGGGACTAGGCCACTTGACCTGTCGGGATAAATTGGTGGCTGATCCAAGCACACCCCCCTCCCCAGCAACCTATCACCGAAATTCTTTACGACATGTTGCTGAAGGTAAAACTGGAGTTCAAATCCCCAGAACCTGTGATAGGAAGGTGGTAGTCAGGAATCATAACAGCCCTGGCAATAACTCGATATCTGTATCAGGAGACTTAGTTTAGTATGGAGAGGGATGGCACGGTAGAACAGCAGTAGAGTTGCTGCCTTACAGTGCCAGAGGCCCGGCTTCCATCCTGACTACGGGTGCTGTCTGTATGGAGTTTGTACGTTCGCGCTGTGACTGTGTGGGTTTTTTTCCGAGTGTTCCGGTTTCCTCCCACATTCTGAAGACGTTTAGGTTTGTAGGTTAATTGGCTTCGGTAAAATTGTCCCTCGTGTGCAGGATAGTGCTAGTGGAGGGGGATTGCTGGTCGGCGCAGACTCGGTGGGCTGAATGGCCTGTTTCCAAGCTGTATCTCTAAGCTAAACTAAATGCAGTGTGGAAACAGGCCCTTCGGCCCACCGTGTCCGCTCTGACCTGTGATACCCGCACACGAACACTATGCTACACACACTAGGGACAATTTACAATTTTACCAAGCCAATAGGTATACAAACCTGTACGTCTTTGGAGTGTGGGAGGAAGCCGGGGCACCTGGAGCAAAAACCCACATGGTCACGGGGAGAACATACAAACTCCTTGCAGATAGCACCCGTAGTCAGGATCGAACCCAGGTCTCCAGTGCTGTAAGGTAGCAACACCACCATGGTGCAGTGAATGAGATTCCGGGGATTTGAACTCTGCATGTTCTCGAAAATGTGGAGTTTGGGGCAGAATTAGTTAATTGACATTTAACCCTCTCTTTTCCCATCTCCCCTGAGTCCACTTGTCTCTGCGTAACCTGCCTGGTGTAATTGAACACTGAACCACTACAGTGTGAAACAGATACACAGTGCGAGCCACAATGTGCACTTCAAGCACGTTCATTAGAGATGTAATGATGTCATTCACCCATCTGCTTATCATTACTTCCCACAGTAGGAAGCATGGCAGCGGGAAGTGATGTCAGTAATTCCAAGCCTATAGGCAGGGGGATGACGAGCAAATCACACTGTGTTTTGATTGATTGCATGCGCCTTGTTGCAATAATAACAGCTTTTGTCAGAAAGAGGGAGAATAATAAAAAAAACCTGTATCAAGATAAACCCAATTCAGCTTGCCCCAAGTCCTTAAGGGTAGATGTCAGCTTGCAAAGGACTGTCAGATCATACTGCTGTGTGCTGAAGAGCTACTCCCATTTCAGCCTGGTGATTATATTACGGGTATTTTCAGGGGCCTTTTATTTTTTGCTCTTTGTAGAGTTTCGTGCACTGAGAAAGGGCTGGGGAGGGGGGGTAGGGGGAGGGGAGGGGAGGGGATGGGGGTGGGAGTATAAAGACCTCAGCAGCAGCTGTGATTACCCAGAGGAGATTGGAGCAAGGTGTCATTAGATTATCCATGAGACTCAGTGCTTGCAGCAGGCTTCTTATTATTTGAGTCTAAACTGGCAGTTTGTCAGCACACCACATGGTGGGTTGGGATTTCAGTGCTCTTTGTCTACACTTATTATCAACAGCATGGTGATGGAAACCCTGAGGGAATAGTCTGTTTGAATCGATGATGCATTTAATGCACATCAAGCCCCTGCAACAACAAATGCGCCACTAATCTCAAAGTTGATTTTAATTTGGGCTGCATTTATTTTGAAGAAGGAAAAGTCAGCATCTTTTATCGTGCATTTTTCACCTCATTTTAATTATGATGTTTGGAATAAATACGAGGAGCAAGGCGCCACATCGTTTTGCAGATTATTTTTGATCCTGCTCACATTTCAGTATTACGGGCGGACAATCAATGTTAGCCTCGGTAACAAATTAATAACAACCTGCTACAAGTGCTTGAGGTGCAGTAGATTAGGTGGATATTACATTAATGCTAAGAACAATTAATCTTTTCTGAGTAAATCCAAGAGTGAAACATTTTTATTAAGAGTCTTTATCACACTGACACAACAATACATACCTTTTTTTCTCACGGAATAAAATGATTAGCCTCACATAAATGATTTGCCTTTATCCTTAGCTACAAATACAAAGTATTGGAGTAACTCAGCGGGTCAGGCATCGCCTCTGGAGGACATGGATATGCGATTGTTTGTGTCGGTATCCCTCTGCTTGTGGAAGGGTCCCACCTGAATCGTTGCGTGTCCATGTTCTCTACAGATGCTGCCTGACCCGCTGAGTTACTGCAGCATTTTGTGGGGTTTTTCTCGCGATTCCAGCATCTGCAGTTCCTGTGTCTTCTCTTTATCCTTACACAAGAAGTGGGCGTCATTGGCAAAGCCAATGCTTATTGTTTATCCATCTGTGCCCTTGGGAGAAGTTGGTAAGCGGTCCCTTGGAACTGAGGTGGTCCACTTGGTGAATCTGCTCCCACTGTGTTGTTGGAGAGGGAGCCCCAGAATGAAGGAACTTCAATAAAGATTGAAATCAGGCTGGTGTGTCAACATTGTTTTTCCACATCTGAATCATATAGTCACAGAGTCGCCAATTTGCCAATATGGAAACAGGCCATTCGGCCCGCCGCATCAATGCCGACCAGTGGGAACCTATCCACATTGATCTCACCTCCCAGCATTTTGGCCCACACCTCTCAATGCCCAGTTTATTCAAGTTCCTGTACAGAGATTTTTATAAATGCTGTCAGTGATTCTGATTCCACCACATTCTGGGTAAAAACATCCCCTTCAGATAACACCCTTAATCACGGCGATGCAGCGGTAGAGTTGCTACCTTACAGTGCCAGGGACCCGGGTTCGATCCTGACTATCGGTGCTGTCCATAAGAAGTCCGCACATTTTCCCCATTCTCCCCGTGACCTGCATGGGTTTGCTCCGGTATCTTGCCGCACTCCAAAGACGACAGGTTTGTAGGCTAATTGGCCTGCTAAAATTGTAAATTGTCCCTTCTGTGTAGGATCGTGTTAGTGTATGCGGATTGCCGGTCAGCGCAGACTCGTTGGGCTGAAGGGCCTGTTTCCGTGCTGTATCTCTAAATAAACTAAACTAAACTAAAAACTAAAGTCTATTCCCTCTACCACAAGGGAACAAACTGCTGGAGGAATTCTGCGGATCAAGCAGCATCCCCTCTGCCTGCAACATAATCCATATCCCTCTGTTGTCTGCATATCCTTGTGCCCATCCAAAGGCCTCAAATATTGTATCTGCCTCCACAGGTACTTTCCAGGCATCCACCACTTGCTCTGCACATCTCCATTAAACTTTGCCCCTCTGACCTTCAAGCTGTGCCCTCTAGTCTTTGCCATTCCCACCCTGGGAAAAAGGTTCTGACTGTCAGATCTAAGCCTCTCATAATTTTATGCACTTCTATCAGTTCTCCCCTCAGCCCCCAATATTCCAGACCACTTGAAGCACTTTCTACCTCTCTTCCCACAGCTGCAGCCTGAGCTGCTACGTATTCTCAGCATTTTCTGTCTTTATCTAACAAGCACATCTTTACAGGCGAGACAAGTGTATTTGTTGAATGCCTCAGCTATTTCTACATTCCCCATGAACATTTCCCCTACTTTTAGCACGTTTATCTGGAGAAGCTGTATATTTCCTGCTAATTTAATCTAGCATCCGAACTTTCCCCTTTACATCGATTTTTTGGGATTCTTTTATGCTTCTTAGCCTCTCTTTCAGTTGTTATATCCCTTTTAGAGGCACAGTCATAGAGTCATACAATGTGGAAACAGGCCCTTTGGCCCAACTTATCCAAACTGACCAGCATGTTCCATCTACACTAGTCCTACCTGCCTGCATTTGGCCCATATCCCTCTAAACCTAACCAAACCATGTACCTGTCAAAAACATTGCAATAGTCCCTGCTTCAACTACTGTACCTCGTCTGGCAGCTTGTTCCATACATCCACCACCCTTAATGTGAAAAAGTTACCCTTCAGATTCCTATTAAACCTTTCCCCCTTCACCTTAAACCTATGTCCTCTGGTTCTCGAATCCCCTGTTCTGGGCAAGAGACTCTGTGGGTCCACCCAATCTATTTAATTTGGATAATATCCTCATCCATCATTAGCACAAATGAATTGCTTTTTTAACATGTAGTTGGGACACCACTTCAAAAAGGCAGCGTCTATCATCGAGATTTTTTTAATTTCCCGATGAATTATGCACCTGATCTGATGAGACATGAGATGCTCCAAGGGCTGGGGGAACTTGATGCTAAAGGGCAGCAATTTCCTATTGCTATGGCTCAATGGATCACAGTCGTATCTCTGTGTGTTGGGGATTTGTCCCCTCCGGATACATGAATTCGTAGTGAGGGAGTTTTGCATTATCAGAGCAGCCACATGTTTGAAAGCAGTGCTTTAGCTATGATTCTTCAGCACACTGCAAAATGGCAAAAAATAGTACCAGATGCAGAATCTTTTCCCCAGAGTGGGGGAATCGAGAACCAGAGGACATAGGTTCAAAGGTGAAGGGGAAAAGATTTAAATGGAATCTGAGGGGTAACTTTTTCACACAAAGGGTGCTGGGGGCATGGAACAAGCTGCCAGAAGAGGTCATTGAGGCTGGGACTATCCCAACGTTTAAGAAACCATTAGACAGGTACATGGATAGTTTAGAGGGATATGGACCAAGCGCAGGCACGTGGGAATAGTGTAGCTGGGACATGTTGGTCGGTGTAGGCTAATTGTGCCGAAGGACCAGTTTCCACACTGTATCACTCTACGACTCTATGACACGAAACAGTGTATGCCAATGTAGGTGCATGCTTCAGATAGACACAAAATGCTGGAGTAACTCAGCAGCTCAGGCAGCATCTCTGGAGAAAAGGGAATAGGTGACGTTTCGGGTCAAGACCCTTCTTCAGACTCTCGGTCAACCTGAGACATCACCTATTCCTTTTCTCCAGAGATGCTGCCTGTCCTGCTGAGTTACTCCAGCCATTTGCGTCCACCTTCAGTGTAAATCAGTATGTACAGTTCCTTCCTACACGTAGGTGGATGCCAAAGGTGGATAGTCACAATTGGAAGGAGGATGGTCAAATACTTTTTTTCCAGGACTCTAAAACTAGAGGGTATAAGTTTAAGTTGAGGCGGGGGAGATTCAAAGGGCATCTGAAGAGCAAGTTTAATCATGCAGAGAACACTAGCTATATGGAACGAGCTGCCAGAGGTAGGGATGGGTGTAATTACAATGACTAAAAGGCATTAGGACGGGCTCATGGATAGGAAGATCTTGAGGGATATGGTCCAAATGCAGCCAAATGGGACTACCTCAGGGAGGCAACTTCATCGGCATGGATGAGTTGGGGCAAAGGACCTGTTTCCATGCATGTGACTTTGTTTCTCTTTAAAGTAGGGTGCATGTCGCTGAATAAACCTGTTGCAATGGTTTTGTCGCTCCACGCACTGCCTGAGTTTATGGTCCAGAATGGCCACATGTGCATTAGCAACTGGTGACAAGGTTAGAAGGTAAAACCAAAGTGAAGTTTGCAAGTCTGATGAGCAATTCTTTGGATGAACCTGGAAGGCTGTGAAGATTTGTTTAAGCATTGACTTACTGCGAGTTTCGGCTTGAACAGATGACAAACATCCCAGGGCAGGAAACAATGGCAGCCAGTTACAAAAAGGGCAGAGGTGACACAAATACCTGTTGTGTAATGATCCTCAAGCAGAAACCCTGCCAATGTTAGAGTGCAAACAGAACAAACGTCTACTCAGCCTCAAGCTGAGCTAAATTGGTGTGTTCGATTTGGCATGTGAGCCTTTTCTGTTTACACACAGAACACAAAGAGATGCTTTATCACACCAAATAACAGTGGAAATTGATGGCGAGAATGAGTCTGCACTGAACTATACTATGTGAGCACAACAAAGATGACCTTCCAACTGAAACGGTCCCCGAAATTGTACACCATGACTCATCCCATTCGAAGAAGGCATGGTTTTAATTAGTTGTAGGAAGGAACTGCAGATGCTGGCTTAAAGGTATATAGGTTAATTGGCTGGGTAAATGTAAAAATTGTCCCTAGTGGGTGTAGGATTGTGTTAATGTACGGGGATCGCTGGGCGGCACGGACTTGGAGGGCCGAAAAGGCCTGTTTCCGGCTGTATATATATATATGATATATATGATATATATATGATATGATAAACCGAAGATAGACACAAAATGCTGTAGTAACTCAGCGGGACAGGCAGCATCTCTGGACAGAAGGAATGGGTATTCAAATGGGTATGAAGAACCCATTCCTTTTATCCAGAGATGCTGCCTATCCTGCAGAGTTACTCCACCATTTTGTGTCTATCCATGCTTTTAGTATGAGCCAATATGCTTGTTTTTGGTTTATTCAATGAGCGAACGTATTCAGCAATAGAGAATCTCACCATTTAGAGTCAATAGACAATAGACAATAGACAATAGGTGCAGGAGTAGGCCATTCAGCCCTTCGAGCCAGCACCGCCATTCAATGCGATCATGGCTGATCACTCTCAATCAGTACCCCGTTCCTGCCTTCTCCCCAGTCATAGACTCATAGAGTCATCGAGTGATACAGTGCGGAAACAGGCCCTTCGGCCCAACTTGCCCACACCGACGCAGCATGTCCCAGCTACAGTAGTCCCACCTGCCTGCGTTTGGTCCATACCCCTTGAGCTTGTGCGCATAACTGGCCGCTATGGACACCACCATGACTCGAATGAATGTAGTCTAGAGCAGGCTACATACTCTACATACTCTATGTAACACAGTAACCCAACGTAGAGTGTTCCTCCAACCTCATCTACTGTTTCCATTGTTCTCGGTGTGGACTCCTCTAAATCGGCAGACTGGGCAATCGTTTCGCTGAACTATCCTCCCTGCCTTGGCCCACATGATCTCCCGGTTGTCAAACATTTCAATTTCCCTTACCATTCCCACACTGACCTTTCATGACCTGGGCCTCCTCCACTGTCAGAGTAAGGCCACACATAAATTGGTGGAACAGCACCTCACATTTCACTTGGGCAGCTTACAAACCAATGGTATGAATATTGAATTGCCTAATTTTAAGTAGCCCTTGCATTCCCTCTTTCTCCGCCTCTCCCCCACCCTAGTCATCTTTCTAGTTTCACTGTTTGTATCCCTTTGTTATCACTTCTTCCACAACCAACAGCCGGGTGGCAACTCGCCAACAGTCTGTCTGCCCCTTCCGTCTTAGTTGTTTGTTTGTATGTGTTAAATGAATGTTTTAGTGCTCTTTAGCTTGTTTTATGTGGGGAGCGGGGGGAGGGAGTTGGAGGGAAACTTTTTCTAATCTCTTTCCTCATCGGAGATACAATTTTTTTACATATCGTATCTCCATCCACACTGCAGCCTTAAACCGAGGAGTTGGTGGCCTTTGCTGGAGACCGACTTCGAGAGCTCCACCGTGGGAGCCTGCAGACTTAACATCATGGAGCCTGCAATCCCTGCCAGGGATCGACTTTGGGGCTCCAACCGCGGGAGCCTACGGTCTGGTTAGAGACCGACTTCGGGAACTCCAAGCCGCGGGAGCTTCGACCGCCCCAACGTGGGAGCTTCGATCGCCCTGACAGGGGAGCTTCGACCGCCCCCGATCGCCCCGACGCAGGGGCTTCGATCGCCCTGACAGGGGAGCTTCGATCGCCCTGACAGGGGAGCTTCGACCGCCCCCGATCGCCCCGACGCAGGGGCTTCGACCGCTTGCTGCAGGAACTTCGATCGCCCCGATTGTGGATGGTTCGATTGCCCTGACTGTGGGGGAATAAAGAGGAAGCAGATTAGACTTTATTGCCTTCCATCACAGTGAGGAACGTGAGGAATCCACTGTGGTGGATGTTTATGTTAACGTTTATGTCGTTGCGTGTCTTGTTGCTTTTTTTTAGTATGGCTGTAGGGTAATTCGAATTTCACTGTGCCTAAATTGGTGCATGTGACAATAAACAATGTGACCTTGAAACCTTGACCTTTCCCTCTCCCATGACTCTCAGTCCGAGGAAGGGTCTCGACTCGAAACGTCACCTATTCCTTTTCTACAGAGATGCTGCCTGACCTGCTGAGTTACTCCAGCATTTTGTGTCCATCTATGGAGTGTTAGTATCCAGTTCTAACTCAGGATCCAAAGCGCATGGATGAGAGACCGCAGCAAACAGTGGTATAAATGTGAAGAGAGCTATCCAGTTCATCAGTGTCAATTTAAAACAGCAATATAATAACTTGCCAGTTTAAGGACACATCTTTTCAGCATGCAAGTCTGAGGCCAAGGGATAGAGTCAAAGTAATTCTAACAGAGCGATATCTCAAAGGAAGGGAGGATCTCCTGGTCGCTGGCCATTTTAATTCCCCTTCCCATTCCCATACTGACCTGCCTGTCCTCGGCTTTTTCCACCGCCTGAGTGAAGCCACACACAAACTGGAAGAACAGCACCTCATATTCAACTTGTGTAGCCAACAACAAAAGACATGAGCATTGAATGGTCCCATTTCAAGTAGAATCAGTCTTTCTCATCTACCCAGGTTCCCACCCCCCATGCACACTTTTCTTTCCACTTCCCTTGCCCCCATCACCTTTTACCCTCCTCCACCCACTCATCTTCCTCCCTTCCGTACTCCGCGAGCCCCATTTTCCTTTCCTCCCCTCCACAAATCTGGGAGGCAGCACGGTGGCGCAGCGGTAGAGTTGCTGCCTTACAGCGAAATGCAGCGCCGGAGACTCAGGTTCGATCCTGACTACGGGCGCCGTCTGTACGGAGTTTGTGCGTTCTCCCCGTGACCTGCGTGGGTTTTCTCCGAGATCTTCGGTTTCCTCCCACACTCCAAAGACATACAGGTATGTAGGTTAATTGACTGGGTAAATGTAAAAATTGTCCCTAGTGTGTGTAGGATAGTGTTAATGTGCGGGGATCACTGGGCGGCGCGGACTTGGTGGGCCGAAAGGGCCTGTTTCCGCGCTGTATCTCTAAATCTAAAAATAAAAAAGTAAAAAAAGACTGACAACCATCGTGGCCTCAGCCTGACATGTGTCTTGGCCAAGGTCTACAACCGCTTGATTCTCAACCGGATTAGGGCTGTTATCGACCCAAAGCTACGTTACAATCAGAACGGCTTCAGTGAGAAGAGGAACAAGGTCACACAGATCCTTGCCCTCCGAAGAATCATTGAGGAGGTGAAGAATAACAGCCTGCCGGCCGTCCTAACCTTCATTGATTTCAAGGAGGCGTTTGACTCGATTCATCGATGCAAAATGATGAGGATTTATGAAGGCTTATGGTATCCCTCCTCGTCTCCTGAGAGCCATTGAGGATGTGCACTTGGGTTCCATGCCCAAGGTTGTCACCCCAGATGGCGAGAGCAAAGTGTTCGAAATCCTCGCGGGGATCTTACAGGGAGACACGCTGGCACCCTTTCTCTTTGTCATCGTCCTTGATTATGCAATGAGGCAGGCGCTCAAGGAACATGAGGATCTCGGCTTCACAATCACCCCCAGGCGATCGAGAAGAATCGGGTCAGTCAACTTGTCAGACCTCGACCGCTGATGCCACCAGTGGCCATGCCTGGCCCCAAAGAATCCCTTATCTAAGCCTCCCAGATCCTGTCCTTTCCTACTCCCTAATTGACTCGCTCATCAAAACAATATAATAGACACTTCCACTCGTATCACCAAATGAGGATTTTTTTTGCAAACTTTTCTGAGAAGTACTTTCTTCTCAGTTTTCAAGAAGGAGTTAGATTTAGCTCTTCGGGCTAGAGGAATCAAGGGATCTGAGGAAAAAGCAGGAACGGGGTACTGATTTTAGATGATCAGCCATGATCATATTGAATGGCGGTGCTGACTTGAGGGTCGAATGGCCTACTCCTGCACCTATCTCCGTTGGTGCAGAAGAAGGCTGTTCAGCCCATCTTGTCTGTGCTGGCTCCAAACAGTACATTTCCATCAGTCCCATTCCTTCTCTCCTTATTCACTGTGCTCTGCAGCTTACTCTCCGCTACATATCTATCAAGCCCTCTCTGATTCTTTTCTTGCTCACCGACACATGAGGGGAAGTTCGCAGCAGCCATCTGCGCTACCAACTCGAGTGGGATGTGGGAGGGAACCAGAGCATGCGGAGGAAACCCACGCAGCCACAGGGGGAATGTGCAAATGTGGAGCCTTTGTTGGGGTGGTGGGGGGGGGGGGGCAGAGAAGGAACAGGAAGAAGCAAGAGGATCATCCACTCCCCAAAACCTTGGGGTGGGCCACTCGAGCACAATCTCTTGCAAACACCAGCCAAGGAAGGATTCCAGTACCAGTTGCGTCCTCTGCATATAAAAGGGTGATAGAGTGGCACAGGTCTTAGAGCAGCTGCGTCAACTCCAGGGATCTGGTTCAATCCTGACCTCGGATGCTGCCTGGAGATTGCATTTTATCCCTGTGACTGCATAGGTACTCTCGCTTCCTCTCAATGACACATGGGTTTGTAGGTTAATGAGCCACTGATAATTGCCCTCAGCGTGTAAGACAATAGACAATAGACAATAGACAATAGGTGCAGGAGTAGGCCATTCAGCCCTTCGAGCCAGCACCGCCATTCAATGCGATCATGGCTGATCACTATCAATCAGTACCCCGTTCCTGCCTTCTCCCCATACCCCCTCACTCCGCTATCCTTAAGAGCTCTATCCAGCTCTCTCTTGAAAGCATCCAACGAACTGGCCTCCACTGCCTTCTGAGGCAGAGAATTCCACACCTTCACCACCCTCTGACTGAAAAAGTTCTTCCTCATCTCCGTTCTAAATGGCCTACCCCTTATTCTCAAACTGTGGCCCCTTGTTCTGGACTCCCCCAACATTGGGAACATGTTATCTGCCTCTAATGTGTCCAATCCCCTAATTATCTTATATGTTTCAATAAGATCCCCCCTCATCCTTCTAAATTCCAGTGTATACAAGCCCAATCGCTCCAGCCTTTCAACATACGACAGTCCCGCCATTCCGGGAATTAATCTAGTGAACCTACGCTGCACGCCCTCAATAGCAAGAATATCCTTCCTCAAATTTGGAGACCAAAACTGCACACAGTACTCCAGGTGCGGTCTCACCAGGGCCCGGTACAACTGTAGAAGGACCTCTTTGCTCCTATACTCAACTCCTCTTGTTACGAAGGCCAGCAAGTGGTAGAATCTGGGGGGAGTTAATCGGAATAAAGAGTGGATAAAATGGGTTGAGTGTGAATGGGAGTTTGATGGCCAATGTCAACTAGATGGACCAAAGGGCCCACTTCTGCGCTGTATAACTCAATGAACAGTTGCTGCCCAACCCTTCTGAGAAGATGCTGAAGAACATGAGCATGCATGTGTGCGGGAAAGAAAACGGCCATGCATCTGCATAGAACCTTTTTGCGATCTGAAGCCATAAATGTACTGAGATGTAACTTAGTTTAGCGATACAGCGCGGTCCACTGAGTCCACATCGACCAGCGATCCCCGCACATTAACACTATCCTACACACACTAGGGACAATTTACACTTATACCAAGCCAATTTACCTACAAACCTGTACGTTATGCTGCAAACGAAGCCACGAATATGCTCAACTTGGTCCAGAGAAACTTCCACCATTGTTCCAAAACTGTTTAAAAACATTTGTACCAAATAATAGTCCATCCGCCCTTGGAATATATCTCTGCTGCTTGGAATCCCGGTACCAAGAAAAATAAAGATGTTCTTCAAAATGTTCAACGAAGAGCAGCCCGGTTTGTGTACGGCGACTTCAGACGACAATCCAGTGTAAACAAAATGCTCACCGACTTAAACTGGGACTCCCTTGAAACCAGACGTCAGATGCTCAGATTGACTACCCTTCACAAGATCATCAACAAGGCATCGACCTCGACGCTGATTTACACGTCAAAGAGAAAACAACAAGATCCAGAAGAAGCCACAACAAGCAGCTTGTAGTTCAACAACACACATCTACTCCCTACATCCGGTCATTTTTCCCTGAAGCAATTTCCCTCTGGAATGCCCTCCCACAATCCTCTGTTGACATGCCCACCTATGCAACCTTCAAGACCTCCGTCCAGCCCCACAGACGGCACAGCTCCCCGCTTGACCAGACCCACTCTCGTCAACTTCCAGTGTAGTCCCTGGTGGACTCTTTGGAAGTGATGACCACAAGGTACAAGATACAAGATACAAGATCTTTGGAATTGGTGACATGATATAGGAAGACATGCCAACAGATCTCAATGCAGTAAGATCCCATAAATCCTAACTTGATAATGAGCTGACAAGCTGTTTTCGGGATCGCAACACATATGAGTGAGAACACACTCCCCCTTTGAGCTCAAGAAATGCAGACAGATGCAGGATGTCATGGGGATTTTGTACAACAAAATTTATTCATCCTAACGAATATTTAGAAACAAGGAACCGCAAATGCAGGTTTACAAAAAAAAACTCACAAAGTGCTGGAGTAACTTGGCAGGTCGGACATCCCTGGGGAGCATGGATAGGTGACGTTATGGGTAGGGACCATTCAGATGGAAGGTGAGGATACTGAAAGATATAAAAGGGAAAATATATATATATATTCTGGCATTGCTGCCTGACAGCGCCAGAAACCCAGGTTCGATCCTGACTACAGGTGCTCTCTGTATGGAGTTTGTACGTTCTCACTGTGATGGCGTAGGTTTTCTCTGGGTGCTCTGGTTTCCTCCCACACTCCAAAAATGTACAGATATGTTGGCTAATTGGCTTCTATAAATTGTAAATTGTCCCTAGTGTGTGGGGTATCGCCAGACAGTGTACGGGGTGATCGCTGGTCAGAGCGGTCTCAGTGGGTCGAAGGGCCTGTTTCCACACTGTATCTCTACCTTCTACTATCTGCATTCCATAAGTATATTCATGATACATAAGTGTAGTACATTTACCTACACTGCAATGCTTAACCCAGCTTGGAAATAAAAATTGATTCACACATTCACGTTGCTTACAGTTCTATCCTATCAACAGGTTTCAGTCTCAAAGGAACTTGTGTGATCGTCATGACGTTCTCCCTCGGCTTGATGAAGGATTTGCTTCTTGATTTGATTCAGTGTTGTTTTTCCCACAATCTCCACTGGGACTGTCACACCAACATTCCATTACTGAAGGGTAGCTTTACAAGGCGAGGTTAATCCACAAACTCTATCACCGGGTTTTCAACATATCTATTCATGGCATTGAAAAATAATTTCAGTTTTGTTTCGACGGCATCTCTTCCACTCCCCTCTGCCCCCTTCCCTCCCACAACCGCCTCTCCCTCATACAAGATTTATCTGAGCTAAACTCAATCCTCCTCGTTTCTGTGCATTAGGAATTCAGCAGGAGTGGAGCCTGGTGTGGGTGTCATCCTGTAGTTCAGCAGAAAAATCCTCCTAATCAATTCCTCATCGTTAAACTCAAGCATCCTTGTAATTATTGTTTCTTCAATGCTTCTTTGAAGAAGCTCGCTGGTCTCTCTGCTGCACTGTTTGACTCAGGATTAAATGCTGAAAAGGAGTATGTTTCATAAACTGCTCAAATAGATCGGAACCGAGAACTTGGCGCAGCGGCAGAGTTGTTGCCTTACAGCGCCAGAGACCCAGATTCAATCCTGACTACAGGTGCTGTCTGTCCAGAGGTTGTACATTCTCCCCGTGACCTGAGTGGGTTTTCTCCGGGTGCTCTGGTTTCCTCCCACGCTCCACAGACGTACAAGTTTATAGGTTAATTGGCTTCGGTAAAATTGTAAATAGTCCCGAGTGCCGGATAGTGCTGATGTGCGGGGATCGCTGGTCGGCACAGACTCGATGGGCCGAAGGGCCTGTTTCCATGCTGTATCTCTAAAGTAAACTAAACTAAACTATCTATAAGAGGAAATAAATCAAGAACCTTGTGTCATGGCATCAGGATAATAATCCAGCTCTTCACATCAGCAATGCGGAAGAGTTGTTTTTTATTCTAGAAAGCAAAAGGATAAACGTACCCCTGCCCTCATTGACAGAGTTACTGTAACCCCCCTCCCAATTCCATACTGACCTTTCTGTCCTGGGCCTCTTCCACTATCAGAGTGAGGCCAAATGCAAATTGGAGGCACAGCACCTCATATTTCGCTCGGGCAGCTTCCAACCCAGCGTTATCCACATTGATTTCTCCAATTTTATGTAACCCTTGTATTCCTTCTCTCTCTGCGTCCCTCCCCCACCCTAGTCATACCATTAGTTTCACTGTTCATATCCCCTCGTTACCACCTTTTCCACAGCCAACAATGGACCATTGTGGGCTCCACCTTTCCTTGGCCATCGGTGCTGGCTTTAATTTGTTTTTTTCACACCTTTCAATCATTTATTTGTTCTTTGTACCTTTTCATACCTCTAAATTTCTCTCCCCCCTGACTCTCAGTCTGAAGAAGGGTCGCGACCCGAAACGTCACCTCTTCCTTTTTTCCAGAGATGCTGCCTGACCCGTTGAGTTGCCCCAGCACTTTGTGTCTATCTTCAGTAGAAATGGTTGACAGCTTCATGTTCCTGGGCATCCATATCACCCGCAACCTAACCGGGCTCCTTCCCAGTGAAGCAGTGATCAAGTGCATGAGCGCACTTGCTTTCTTTGGCGTCTGGGAAGATTTAATATGTCCATGAGGATTCTTTTGATTCTCCACAGATGCTCCATAGAAATATGCAGGAGGGATGTATCTCAGCCTGGTATGGCAACTGCTCTGCACCTCACCAGCTGAAACTCCAGAGAGTGGTGAACACAGCACAAACCAGCACAGGCTTGTCACTGCCTTCCATCCAGTCCATCCTCATGGACCATTGCATCGGGAAGGCTGCAAGTATTCCTGATCATGTATTGTCTATCCGCTGACTGGATAGCATGCAACAAAAGCTTTTCACTGTACCTCGGTGCACGTGACAATAGACTAAACTGTAACTGTAACGGTCTCGCCAAGGATGCCTGCCCACCCTGGCCATTTCCTTTTCTCTCTTCTACCTTCTGAGAGCAGATACAAGAGCTTGAAAGCTCGGCTTAAGAACAAGTTCTTTCCCACTGCTATCTGAATCAATCACCTCTTTTACACCTAATTCCCCAAGGTACTTTCACATAACTCTTAACTGTACGTTATTCGGTTATTCCGTTATTGTACTTTAATATTCTATTGCACTCCAATCTTGTACCGTTCTGCTGTTTTGTGCTTATTGTTGTATTTATTGTTGTATTTGTCATCACTGTATATGTACTATTTACTTTGTGAGCTTCATGTGAGCAAGGAATTTTATTGCACCCAAGTGTATATGACAGTAAAGTAATCTTGCTTTGGTATGTGGTGAATGGGGGAGTTATCTCAATTCTTCAGCAGCCCACTCTATTGCTTTACAGGGCCCGGCGAGTCTCACCTTGATTATTCCGAGTGGTTATCTATGAGTACATTCTCCGAATAATTAATGTGTCGGAAGGAACTGCAGATGCTGGTTTACACCGAAGATATAATCAAAAAGCTGGAGTAAGCAGGGCGCAGGACTGGATGGAAGGCAGTGACAGGTGGTGCAGCAGTAGAGTTGCTGGGGGGGGGGGGGGGGGGGGGAAAGGGGAGTCACTCTCAGCGCCAAAGACCCAGGTTCGATCCCGACTACGGGTGCTGTCTGTATGGAGTTTGTATATTGAGTTTGTGTGTTTGGGTTTTCCCCGAGCTCTTCAAGTTTCCTCCCACACCCCAAACACGTACAGGTTTGTAGGGTAATTGGATTGGTACGTGTAACATTGACCCTAGTGTGTGTAGGGTTGTGTTAATGTGCGAGGATCGCTGGTCGGTGCGGACTCGGTGGGCCGTTGGGCCAGTTTCCTCGCTGTGTCTCTAAACTAAACTAAACTAAAACTCGGTAGGTCAGGCAGCATCTCTGGAGAAAAGGAATAGAGTCAACCCCAAACGCACCTAATCCTTTTCTCCAGAGATGCTGCCTGACCCACTGAGTTACTCCAGCTTTTTATGTCAATCTCAGAATAGTAACGTGGGTTCTTTGGGAGGTTCTCATTGACCATTCCCAACTCTGCAATAATGCCTTTCATCCGCTTGCCTCTGCAACCTTAGTACAGTTGTTTGCTCGCTCTTCAAGAATGTCTAATTACGGCCATTAAACTAAACTTCTGTCTTATAGCCTTGAGGCATAAGAAACTTTTTAAAAATCTCTTACCTTGCTGGAGATGCAATTGCTTTCTGGATCGTATCTCCGGTCGCTCTGCGGCCTAACATCGTGGAGCTGGAGGCCTTGCCTGGGTCTGACTTTGAGCCCCCGGGGGGCCGTGGACTTACCATCTGAGCGTGCAATTCCTTGCCTGGATCGACGCTCCTGTGGACTTTAACATCAAGCAGCTCGCAGTCTCGGGTTGAGACCGGTCAGGAGCTCCAAGCCGCACAACGTTCGACAAGCCCCGACCCGGGGTAGATCGCCCGCCCCCAATGCAGGAGCTTGATCGCCCTGACGAGGAAGGCCTGCCGCCAGTTACCGGAGTCAAGATCGTTCCGTCAACGGAAGGTTAGAGGCCCCCGACCGCTGGAGGACAAAGAAGGGAGAGATTGAACTTTTCTTTGCCTTCCATCACAGTGAGGAATGTGGAGGAGTCACTGTGGTGGATGTTCATGTTAAAATATATTTTGTGTGCCCTGTTGCTTTTTATTGTTATGACTGTATGGCAAATGAAGTTCCTCGTATGTTGCAAAACCTACTTGGCTAATAAAGTATGATTGTGAATTGTGTGAATTGTGAATTGTGAAGATAGCTCTGGCAGATAAGATTAAGAAGAATCCAAAGAGATTTTATTGGTGTATTAAGGGAAAAAAGGGTAACTGGAGAGAGAATATGTCCCCTCAGACACCAAAGGAGTCACCTATGTGTGGAGGAGCAAGAAATAGACAAGGTCCCAATGAATATTTCTTCTCTGTATTTACCGTGGAGAAAGATGTAAAGACTGGGGAAAGACACAAAATGCTGGAGTAACTCCACAGGTCAGGCAGCATCTCTGGAGAAAAGGAATAGGTGACGTTTTGGGTGGAGACTCGTCGAGTTACCCCTGCATTTTGTGTCTATCTTCGGTGTAAATTAGCATCTGCAGTTCATTCCCACACATAAAGCCTGGAGAACATGGGACAAGTAATGGAGATGTGTTGAGGACAACTCGTATTGCAGTCAAGTACAGTAGGTGCTGGTCTTCCTAGGATGTATGAAGGTAGATTAATCTCCTGGGCCTGATCAGATATATGCAAGGACACAGTGGTAAGCCTAACATTTGTAACATCTGGAGGACAAGATATGCATGCATTTACATAAACAGAAGATAATTAGGGCTCATCATCATCATCATCGGCGGTCACTCGAAGCGAGTATGACTGTCATATGAGGACGCCTGTGCGTGACTTTGTTTAACGTGGGGGGACTGGTGCACAGACAGCCACCACACGGTCCTTGACAGATCCGGGTCAGGCTCCAGTGGCATGGAGTCCAAGACAACTGGGGACCCTTTTCTCCTGCAGCCTTCATCCGCCTTCCCAGCCGTTGTGACGCTCCACTAAAGTCAGCCATCATCCTCCGCTTGTTCCACCGTTGAGGTCTTGGTTGGATTGGTCTTTGTCAGGGACCTCCCGCTCGACCTTACCGCCATGGGTGACCCCACCAGGAGCATAGCTCCAGACGGCATCGCCCTCAGGATCTCAGGACCACACAAGAGCTTCTCCACCACGACAAGGTGACAATCCACGGAGAAGAATCAGGGATTGTCAGCATGGTTTGTACATGAGAGATTGAGCTTCATAAATTTGATTGAGTTCTTTGAAGGTGCAACCAAGAAGGTTGACGAGGGCAAGGATGTGAATATAGTCTACATGGATGTCAGCAGGTCACTTTAGACCTCAGACTTTAGAGATACAGCTTGGGAAACAGGTCTTTCGGCCAACTGAGTCCACGCCAACCACCAATCATCCCATTCACTAGCGCAATCCTACACACTCGGAACAATTTGCAAGCTACAGTAGCCAATTAACCTACAAACCTCTCCGTCTTTGGAGTGTGGGAGGAAACCGGAGCACCCGGATAAAACCCACGCGGCCACAGGGAGAATGTACAAAACGCCCTACAGACAGCCCCCTTAGTCAGGATCGAGTCCGGGACTCCGGCGCTGTAAGGCAGCAACTCTAACCCTGCGCCACCGTGTTGCCCCCGAATTTGATGAGGTTCCGCATTGTAGTTTGCTCGGGAAACTTAGATCACATGATACCAGCTAGCTGGATATAGAATTGGCATCATAGCAGAATATAGAGCTGGTGGAGTAAGGTTTTTTTGGACTAGAAACGTGTGACTAATGATGTGCCTCAGGCATGGATGCGGATTCCGTTGCTGTTTATGGTTTATTTCAACAATTTGGATGAGAATGTGCAAGTCATGATTATTAAGTTTGCAGCAGACACTAAAATAGCTGGTATCACGGATGGTGGAGGATTATCAAGAATTACAGCGAGATCAAGAATCACAGCTGAGCAAATGGCATTTAATTCAGATAAGTATGAGATGTTGCATTTTGGGAAGTGAATCCAGGGCAGGACCTACACAATGAATGGTAGGGCTCAGAGAGGTTTTGTAGAGCGGAGGAATCTAGGAGTGCAAGTACATTGCTTCCTGTAAAAGGACTCACAAGTTGATGACATTTTTAGTTTAGTTTAGTTTAGTTTAGTTTAGTTTAGTTTAGTTTAGTTTAGATACAGCAGGGCTCTTTGGCCCTGAGTCCACGCCGACCATCGATCACTGTTCACACAGTTTTATGTCGACCCATGCTCTCATGGACTCCAATACTGCAGGGGCCATTTAACGAGGCTAATTAACCTGCAATGCGCATGTCATTGGGGTGTGCGGAAACCAGAGCATCCGGACGAAATCCACACGGTCACTGGAGAACACGCAAACTCCACACAGACAGCACCCAAGGTCAGGATCAAAATCCAGGTCTCTGGCACCGTGAGGCAGCAGCTCTGCATTGCCCTGGTGGTGAAAATTGCTTGATGTTATAATTGTGCAAGATGTTGGTGAGGCTGTACTTGAAGTATTGTGTTCACCTACGGTAGGAAAGATGCCATTAGGCTGGAAAGAGTGCAGAGGAGATTTACAAGGATTTTGCCAGGACTCAATGACTTGAGTTATTGGGAGAATACGACTTTATTCCTTGGAGTGCAGGACATCGACGGGCGATTTTATGGATCTGAATAAAATCATGAGACGAATAGATAGAATGCACAGTTTTATTTTGGGGGTAGAGAAATCAGAACCAAAGGACATAGGTTTAAGATGGGAGGGGAAAGATTTAATGAGAACCTGAGAGGGAAGGTAGTGGACTGCCAGAGGAAGATTTGCTTACCGCATGCAAGGAGGAACCATAATTGGCGCCTATCCAATGTCCAGTCCACGCTCTAGTTCTTATGTGCAGTACCCGTTCCAGGAAAGCCACGGAAATCCTTTGTCGACCAGCAACCAACGTCCTCTCCTCACACGTCCACCTGAGGAGCGCTTCACGCAGCCGACCTCGAGAGCGCGGTAGGACCGACCCTAGTTCTCTCCTCTCCTACCATCCTCACTTCTCTCCCGTCACATCCGTCGTCGTCGCCGGCTCCATCCTCCCGGTCTCTGGTCTTCGGGGGACGAGCAGCACCGGCTCGGCCTGGCAGGCTCCCCCTTCCAGGCTGTGGTCCGCCAAGGTGTGCCGGGTCTTGCTTTCGGCCAAGAACCACACCGGGCCTTGCTTTCGGCCACGGTCTGTGCCGGGTCGTGCGTTTGGCTGTGGTCAGCTGGCTTGGATGGGGCATCATAGTCGGCGTGGATATTGGGCCAAGGGGCCAGTTGTGCTGTATGACTCTATGACAATATGACTAAGGTAAAAGGTCTGCCCATGAAGAAATTATGAGGGGTTATTCCTCCAAAGTGAGGCACTATTATTTCTTTCTCAATTTGAGGACAGTTGCTCCTACTCTGTCTGTATGTAATGTAAACAAAATTGTTTTCCCTTGATAATTGTCCAATAAATGACTGAATACAACCTCCTGTTCCATCTCGTGAAGCAGCCCCCGCAGGCTTCACTTGTATTGTCGTGAACTCAGGCTTATTTCCTAGACATTGCTTCCATAAGTCACGCATGAGTTGCTGTTTTCTACCCTAATTCCAATTCTTGCCTTTCTTCAGTAATTGCTGAAATCGTGTCAGCACTACTGCAAGAATCGAACGCAGTGTCTATTATGTTTATCGATGATCTATGTTTGGCCATCTATTCAGATTATTTTTTATATTTTCTGCGATGAGTTGCAATTCACTTGCATCCATTTTAACCCCAAGATCTTTCTGTACGAATACTCTCTCTGAGCTTAACACTGTGTTTGTTTAGCTGCCTGATCACTTTTTCTCTCATACTTCATGATGACAAAGAAAGAATGATGTTTGGGCCGTGGAGGATATGCCAGCCCAAAGTGCAATTAGACCCAATCACACTACACAGCAAACCCTTTCTCTCCCACATTCACACATTCTCACCGTGGCCACTTGCCCATCCATTAGCCAGCACATCATTAGGATATGGGAGGAAACCATAGCTCTCAGTGGAAATCCAAGGTGTCAAAGGATGAACTAGTAGACTGCATATGGACAGTACCACAGGTCAGGAGTGAATCCGGGTTGCTGTAGTACTCCAGCGAATACTCCAAATACTCCAACAGAAGACTGCAGATGCAGTGTAGAACGTGCCCCCACTAGTTGCATCATGGCCTGGTACGGCAATTCCAATGCAAACGAATTGGAGGCTGCAAAGAGGTGGACTCAGCCTGGTCTATCATGGGCAAAGCCCTCCCCATCATTGCAAGCATCTACATACGGGCGACACAGTGGCACAGCGGTAGCGTTGCTACCTTACAGCGCCAGGGACCTGGGTTCGATCCTGACCGTGGGTGCTGTCTGTGTGGAGTTTGTACGTTCTCCCTGTGAATATGTGGTGTTTCTCCAGATGCTCCGGTTTCCTCTCACTCTCCAAAGACGTAGAGGTTAATTGTCTTCTGTAAATCACCCCTAGTGTGTAGATTTGAATGTGTGTGGGTGATCGTGGTCAGCGTGGACTCGGTGGGCTCATTTTCTGCCTTATCCTTATTCCCCAATATAATACTTCTCTTACCGTTCTGGAAGGGATCACATTAGCTTTGGTTAATCATTTTCTTTTTACAAATCCATGGAAACTTTTACAGTCTGCCTTTACATTTCTCACAAGATCATTCTTAACTTTTCCTTCCCACACCAAAGTCTTGATCCTCCTTCACTGAATACTGAATTGTTTGCAATCCTCAGGCTTATTGCTCATTTCAGCAATACTACAACGCTTTTCTTTTGATCTATTACCATCTTTAACCTCTCTCGTTAGTCATGGTTGGACAGATTTTCCTTAGGATTTTGTGACTTAAAGGGCCATTGTAATTATTTCTTCATTCTTTAAGTGTTGGCCATGCTTGTTTACTGCCATAGCCATTCATGTGGTTTCCCAATTAACCATTGGTAATTCATGCTTTATTTCTCTGTAGTTTGTTTTATATCGATCTGAAACCCTAATTTCATAGTCATGGTGTTTAACAGTGCGGGAAAAAGCCCTTTGGCCCAACTTGCCCACACCGACCAACATGTCCCATCTACACCAGTCCACCTGCCTGCATTTGGCCCATATCCCTCTAAACCTATCCTATCCATTCATCATTTAAATTGGTAATTGGTATTGAATTTAATATCCATATAATTCAGATTGAATTAAATCACGAATAAAAGTCTCAGATGTGAGGAGAGACTAGATGGGTTGGATTTGTTTTCTTTGGAGCAGAAGAGATTAAGGAGTGCCCTGATAGACATAGACATATACATATACATATTCTTCATAGTCTGAAGAAGGGTCTCGACCCAAAACATCACCCATTCCTTCTCTCCTGAGATGCTGCCTGACCTGCTGAGTTACTCCAGCATTTTGCGAATAAATACCTTCGATTTGTACCAGCATCTGCAGTTATTTTCTTACACTAGACATATACAATATTAAAAGGGTGGAGGTGGCTTGTGAGTTGATTGGCCTCTGTAAATTGTCCCTTGTGTATCGGGAGCAGATGCTAAAGTGAGATTACATAGAACTAGTGTGAATGGTTGATTGATGGTCAGTATGGGCTTGGCAGACTGAAGGGCCTGTTTCCATGCCGTATCTCTAAATTATACTATGCTGAATTTAAAATGTTTCAATATTATAATACTCATATTATCATGCTCTTCCCCAAAAGCCCCTTTTATATATTTGTTGAAATAAACAGTTGACGAGGGTATAGAACAATTCCCATATGAATGTCCATGAGTCAAATATCAAGAGTCAAAAGAGTTTCATTGTGATATATACCAGGAATGGAACAAATTTATTCTTACTTGCTGCAGCTTTACCCACTTTTGTTATCCCACTTTTTAAGAAAGGAGGGAGAGAGAAAACGGGAAAATATTGACCAGTTAGCCTGACATCGGTGGTGGGAAAGATGCAGTAACAGGATCGTTCCGAGTCAGCGTGGATTTACGAAGGTGAAATCATGCTTGACTAATCTTCTGGAATTTTTTGAGGATGTAACTAGGAAAATGGACAAGGGAGAGCCAGTGGATGTAGTGTACCTGGCCTTTCAGAAAGCCTTTGATAAGGTCCCACATAGGAGATTAGTGGGCAAGATAAGAGCACATGGTATTGGGGGTAGGGTGTTGACATGGATAGAAAATTGGTTGGCAGACAGGAAACAAAGAGTATGAATTAACGGGTCCCTTTCAGAATGGCAGGCAGTGACTAGTGGGATACCGCAAGGCTCGGTGCTGGCACCACAGCTATTTACAATATACATTAATGACTTGAATGAAGGGATTAAAAGTAACATTAGCAAAGCTGGGTGGCAGCGTGAACTGTGAGGAGGATGCTATAAGGATGCAGGGTGACTTGGACAGGATGTGTGAGTGGGCGGATGCATGGCAGATGCAGTTTAATGTGGATAAATGTGAGGTTATCCACTTTGGTGGTAAGAACAGGAGGCAGATTATTATCTAAATGGTGTCAAGTTAGGAAATGGGGAAGTACAAAGAGATCTGGGTGTCTTTGTTCATCAGTCACTTAAAGTTAGCAAGCAGGTACAGCAGGCAGTGAAGAAAGCCAATGGAATGTTGGCCTTTATGACAAGAGAAGGTTGAGTATAGGAGCAAAGACGTCCTTCTGCAGTTGTACAGGGCCCTAGTGAGACCGCACCTGGAGTACTGTGTGCAGTTTTGGTCTCCAAATTTGAGGAAGGACATTCTTGTGATTAAGGGCGTGCAGCGTAGGTTCACTAGGCTAATTCCCGGAACGGCGGGACTGTCATACGTTGAAAAACTGCAGCGACTAGGCTTGTATACACTGGAATTTAGAAGGAAGAGAGGGGATCTTATTGAAACATATAAGATTATTAAGGGATTGGACACGTTAAAGGCAGGAAACATGTTCCCATTGGGGAGGTCCAGAACCAGGGGCCACAGTTTAAGAATAAAGGGTAGGCCATTTAGAACGGAGATGAGGAAATACTTTTTCAGTCAGAGAGTTGTAAATCTGTGGAATTCTCTGCCTCAGAAGGCAGTGGAGGCCAATTCTCTGGATGCTTTCAAGAGAGCGCTAGCTAGATAGAGCTCTTAAAGATAGTGGAGTCAGGGGGTATGGGGAGAAGGCAGGAACGGGGTACTGATTGTGAATGATCAGCCATGATCACATTGAATGGCGGTGCTGGCTCGAAGGGCCGAATGGCCTATTCCTGCACCTATTGTCTATTGTCTATTGTCTACAGGCATATTAATGCAGCAACACAACAAATACATTTGCAATAAACAATAACACAATAAATGATCAATAATACCAGGTAAAACCACACTGTGGCGGTGCCCGGGGATTAAGCCACTCCCTGGGTCATCCCCCTTGGCACGGAGTGGACAGGGCTGGGGATGGGTCTGGAGCTACGGGGTTTGCCTGAAGGGGCTAGAGTGAACTCGTGCGGGTAACCTAAGAGAGTAAATGTTCTGATGCTTCATTAAAATTACTGTTCATCCTTACCTGGCGTCTTGCCTGATTCCTGCTGCGTCCAGACCCACTACACTGGTGACCCTCGACATTTCCTCGCAAGTCGAACCAAAGTTAGTAGTGCAACCTACAAAAACCTGTAGAAGTTTGCTGCTGAGGTAGGTTTGTGGTTAGGATGGGGTGGTGTGGATTAAGATCCTGATGGTTAATGGGAAGAACCTGTTCTTGAACCTAAAGGTAACAATTCTCAGGCTGCTGTATCTTTTTCCAGGTGGCAGCAGTGAGATGAGAGTGTAGCCAGGGTGGAGTTATCGTTGATGATATTAGAACTTAGAACATTACAGTGCAGGAAGAAACTGCCGGTGCTGGTTTAAACTGAAGATAGGCACAAAATGCTGGAGTAACTCAGCAGGACAGGCAGCATCTCTGAAGAGAAGGAATGGGTGACGCGTCTGAAGAAGGGTCTCGTTCCGAAATGTCACCCATTTCTTCTCTCCAGAGATGCCGCCTGTCCCGCTGAGTTACTCCAGCATTTTGTGCCTGTCATAGAACATTACAGCATGGGAACGGGCCCTTCGGCCCACAACGTTTATGCCGAACATGATGCGTAGCTAAATTGTTCTCATCTACCTGTACATGATCCATATCCCCCAATTCACTGCACATTCATGTGACTATCTAAAAGCCGCTTGGGACAGCCGCTATCATATCTGGAGACATTGTCATCTCTTCCTACAAATGATAAGGACATCACAGTGCTATTTAAAGAGGAGTACGTTGTTTTATTGAACCTCGTCCTGTTTCCCGCTTTCGATCAGAACCACCAAGCAAGGAGTTAACTCATCGCGCACTTACAGCTTGGGTGATATCATGTGTGCAGATGGGCAGAATATAGAAAAAAACGATTCTCAATGCAGCTGAGAGTCTGCACAATTAAAGGTGTGTGAAACAGCTGATGGGAGAACCTCTTGTGAATTGGGAATTGAATGCAACATCTCTAAGTTTGCGGATGACACGAAGCTGGGTGGCAGTGTTAGCTGCGAGGAGGATGCTAGGAGGCTGCAGAGTGACTTGGATAGATTAGGCGAGTGGGCAAATGCATGGCAGATGCAATATAATGTGGATAAATGTGAGGTTATCCACTTTGGCGGCAAGAACAGGAAAGCAGAGTATTACCTGAATGGTGACCGATTGGGAGAAGGGGAGATGCAACGTGACCTGGGTGTCATGGTGCACCAGTCATTGAAAGCAAGCATGCAGGTGCAGCAGGCAGTGAAGAAAGCGAATGGTATGTTGGCATTCATAGCAAGAGGATTTGAGTTTAGGAGCAGGGAGGTTCTGCTGCAGTTGTACAGGGCCTTGGTGAGACCGCATCTGGAGTATTGTGTGCAGTTTTGGTCTCCTAATCTGAGGAAAGACGTTCTTGCCTTAGAGGGAGTACAGAGAAGGTTCACCAGATTGATCCCTGGGATGGCGGGACTTACATATGAGGAAAGACTAGATAGACTGGGCTCGCTGGAATTTAGAAGACTGAGGGGGGATCTTATAGAAACATATAAAATTCTTAAGGGGTTGGAGAGGCTAGATGCGGGAAGATTGTTCCCGATGTTGGGGGAGTCCAGAACCAGGGGTCACAGCTTAAGGATAAGGGGGAAGTCTTTTAGGACCGAGATGAGAAAACATTTCTTCACACAGAGAGTGATGAGTCTGTGGAATTCTCTGCCACAGAAGGTAGTTGAGGCCAGTTCATTTGGCTATATTTAAGAGGGAGTTAGATGTGGCCCTTTTTGCTAAAGGGATCAGGGGGTATGGAGAGAAGGCAGATACAGGCTACTGAGCTGAATGATCAGCCATGATCATATTGAATGGCGGTGCAGGCTCGAAGGGCCGAATGGCCTACTCCTGCACCTATTTTCTATGTTTCTATGTTTCTAACAGGAGCTTTTAAGTCTCAGCCTTGGGAAAGAATTGTGAGAATCCACTTTTGTATTCTTACTAACAAAACAGTTTCCTACTCCCAATGACATCCTTACTTTCTCCTTCAGCTGTGACTGAAGAACACCAAGCTCAGTACCAGCTCAGGAGATGCTTGTGAATACAAATAAAGCAGGCAGCTCATCTAGTCAGCGAGCAAATGTACAGCAAGCCATCCCTCACAGATTGTCCTGCTCACCAAGATCACAAGCTCTAATCGATCATCTGTAACTATCTGGAGCTGGTGAATTTGCTAACCTTTTCTGTCCATGATACAAGACATTGACGATCACCCGCCAGTCCATCCTGGTCAGAGCTCAACCTGTTAATGAGCCTTGTTAATACTGTAAAATGTCCTGGGATACGTAATGGGAGAGACAAACTCCCATTCTGAACCACTGCTAGTTCCAATGACCAGAATGTTTGGAGAGGTAGATTTTGTTTGAAGGGTTTGAAGTTTGATTTTGCATGAGATAAAAAGGCAGCAAGACAGAGGGGAGCTTTGCACGGACTTACACTGAAAGCATGTCCTCTGTAGTCCAAGTGGGACAAATGGATGGGTGTATAAGACAATAGACAATAGACAATAGACAATAGGTGCAGGAGTAGGCCATTCGGCCCTTCGAGCCAGCACCGCCATTCAATGTGATCATGGCTGATCATTCTCAATCAGTACCCCGTTCCTGCCTTCTCCCCATACCCCCTGACTCCGCTATCCTTAAGAGCTCTATCTAGCTCTCTCTTGAATGTATTCAGAGAATTGGCCTCCACTGCCCTCTGAGGCAGAGAATTCCACAGATTCACAACTCTCTGACTAAAAAAGTTTTTCCTCATCTCTGTTCTAAATGGCCTACCCCTTATTCTTAAACTGTGGCCCCTGGTTCTGGACTCCCCCAACATTGGGAACATGTTTCCTGCCTCTAACATGTCCAACCCCTTAATAATCTTATACGTTTGACCATGGAGTGGCACAGTGGTGTAGCTGGTAGAGCCGCTGCCTCACGGTGCCAGAGATACTGGTTCAATCCCGCCCTTGGGCGCTGTCTGTGTAGAGTTTGCACGTTCTTTCCGTGACCGTGTGGATTCCCTCCAGGTCCGGTTTCCTCCCACTTCTCAAAGATGTGTGGGTTTGTAGCTTGTTTGGCCTCTGTAAAATTGTCCCCAATGTGTAGGGAGCGGATACAAAAGTGGGATAATGTGGGATAGTGTGATGTGCTGCACTTCGGGAGGTCAAATGTACTGATATACAGAGGGATCTTGGGTCCAATCCATAACTCCCTGAAAGTAGCAACACAAACAGACAGAGTGATAAAGAAGACATATGGTATGCTAAATTTACATAGTTTAGGGGATTGATCATAAGGGTCAGGATGTCATGATGTAGCTTGATAGGACTTTGGTTAGATCGTATTTGGAGCATTGCATGCAGTTTTGGTCATCCCATTACTGAAAGGATGAGGAAGCTTTGTGAAGCTTTGCACGGTAGCGAAGCGGTAGAGTTGCTGCTTTACAGCGAATGCAGCGCCGGAGACTCAGGTTCGATCCTGACTACGGGTGCTGCACTGTATGGAGTTTGTACGTTCTCCCCGTGACCTGTGTGGGTTTTCTCCGAGATCTTCGGTTTCCTCCCACACTCCAAAGACGTACAGGTATGTAGGTTAATTGGCTGGGTAAAATGTAAAAATTGTCCCTAGTGGGTGTAGGATAGTGTTAATGTACGGGGATAGCTGGGCAGCACGGACTTGGTGGGCCGAAAAGGCCTGTTTCCGGCTGTATATATATGATATATGATATGATATGATAAGTGTGTAGAGGGGGCTTCCCACAATGATGCCTGATTTGGGGGGTATTAGGCGACAGGGAGTGGCTGGACACTCTTAGATTGTATTCTCTAGAACGCCGGAGGTTGTGGGGAAGACTTGATACAGCTATATTAAAATTCTGAGAAGCATAGATAGGGTAGACAGTCAGAGCCTTTTTCCCCAAGATGGAAAAATCGCATACTGGATGGCGCAACCTTAGGATGAAAGGGAAACGGTTTAAAGGAGATGTGCTGGCAAATGTTTTACATCGAGGCTGGTGAGTACCTGGTACACACTCTGGGGGTAGTGTTTGAGGCAGGATGCAGATACAACAGTAGCATTTAGGGACTTTTGGATAGGCATATGGATATGTAGGGAATGGAGGAATATGGATTATGAGCAGACAGATTAGAGTCAGTCTTGGCATCATGTTCAGCGTAGACATTGTGGGCTGAAGGGCCAGTTCTTGTGCTGTACACCTCTATGTTTTATGTTCCATAGTTTAAAACTAGCGTGAATGGGTGATCGAAGATCGGCCCAGACTTGATGGGCCAGAAGCCTGTTTCATTGGATTCACTGCAATTTAGAAGGATGAGAGGGGATCTTACAGAAACATATAAAATTATTTCTAATTTTATTATACGGCACAGTGGCGCAGCGGTAGAGTTGCTGCCTTACAGTGAATGCAGCGCCGGAGACTCAGGTTCGATCCTGACTAAGGGCGCCATCTGTATGGAGTTTGTAAGTTCTCCCCGTGACCTGCGTGGGTTTTCTCCGAGATCTTCGGTTTCCTCCCACACTCCAAAGACGTACAGGTATGTAGGTTAATTGGCTGGGCAAATGTAAAAATTGTCCCTAGGGTGTGTAGGATAGTGTTAATGTGCCAGGATCGCTGGGCGGTGCGGACCCGGTGGGCCGAAGGACCTGTATCACTAAATCTATTAAGAGATTGGACAGGCTAAATGCAAGAAAAATAATCCCAATGTTGGGGAAGTCCAGAACCAGGGGTCACAGTTTAAAAATAAGGAGTAGGCCATTTACAACTTAGATGAGCAGAAAAACCTTTTCACCCGGAAAGTTGTGAATCTGTGGAATTCTCTGCCACAGAAGGCAGTGGAGGCCAATCCACTGGATGTATTCGAGAGAGAGTTAGATAAAGCTATAAGGGCTAATGGAATCAAGGGATATGGGGAAAAAGCAGGAACGAGGTACTGATTCTGGATGATCAGCCATGATCATATTGAGGGGCGGTGCTGGTTTTAAGGGCCAAATGGCTGACTCCTGCACTTATTTTCTATGTTTCTATGCTGCATTTCTAAATCTAAGCTAAGTGGGCCTAACCAACTTGGATGCAAGATAGGATCTCACCCCGTCTCCTTTGCTTGTAGTAAGTCAGTGGAATGCAGTTTCTCAGAAACCCTCCTCTCGATGCTGATCGAAATGGGGATTTACACTAGGGGTCTCTCTTGGCTTTAATGCTGTTCCAAACCACAGCTTTCTGATGGAAGCATCAATATGCAGAAGCAGTTAATTGCTAAAACCATACAGCTCAACAAGAAGAGTTGCAGTATGTTGGGCCATGCATTGCAGGTACCCAGAGGATGTGTTATATGAGTAACTGGAGATCTTAACCATGCAACTTGGCGTGGTTGATTAGCTACCCATGCAAAATGCAAAGCACTTGCGTCATTTGCGGCAAATAAGGTTGTGGTGTGCTATGAGTTGATCAAGGCATGGAGATGTAGCCAAAAATTGGCTTAGTTTAACAGTTTGTGGGAAGTTCATCCTGGGGAGACAGAACCCACGCAAACTTGGACCGATCCCAATGCAAGTCTTAGTCAGAGATGATCTACTCAATGGTGGATCTGACATTCTTGGGAATGGGTAGAGACAAAATGCTGGAGTAACTCAACGGGTCAGGCAGCATCTCAGGAGAGAAGGAATGGGTGACGTTTCGGGTCGAGACCCTTCTTCAGAATTCTTGGGAACGGGAATAATGTGACAATCTTTGAGCAACCACAAATTCACTGGAGGAAGATTGGTGAGCCACAGGAGATGGGCCAGATGTTAAATGTATACATCTGCATTTACTGGAAAGGAAGTCTAGTTTAGTTTAGAGAGACAGCGTGGAAACAGGCCCTTCGGTCCACCGAGTCCAACCCGACCAGCGATCCTGGCACATTAACACTACACACTAGGGACAATTTTATATTTATACCAAGCCAATTAACCTACAAACCTGTAGGTCTTTGGAGTGTGGGAGAAAACCGAAGATCTCGGAGAAAACCCACTCAGGTCACAGGGAGAAGGTACAAATTCCGTAAAGACAGCACCCGTAGTCAGGATCGAACCCAGATCTCTGGCATTGTAAGGCAGTAACTCTACTGCTGCGCCACTGTGCTGCCCTGTCATGGAAACAAAGGAAATGAGGGAATATGTTGGACCGTATCCACTTTATGAAAGAGGAGGTTTTAGCAGTCTTAAAGAACGTTAAGGTGGATAAATCCCTCGGGCCTGACCAAATACATCCTCGGATTGTGGGAAGCTCGGGTAGAAATTGCTGGGGTCCTGGCAGAGATTTTCTGATCACCTTTAGTAATGGGGGATAGTACTGGAAGACTAGAGCACGGCTGATGTTGTATATTTGTTTAAGAAGATCAGCAAGGACAAGCCAGGGAACTACAGGCCAGTGAGCTTGACATCGGTGGTGGTTAAGTTACTGGAGGGGAATCTGAGGGACAGAATTTGGAAAGGCACACAGACTAATTGGGGACAGTTAGCGTGGCTTCATACCAGGGACATCATGTCTCACAAGCTTGCTAGTGTTTTTTGAGCGGATGACCAAGAGAATTGAAAAGGATGGGGTGGTGGACGTTGTCTATA
The DNA here is from genome assembly GCF_053455715.1 of Rhinoraja longicauda. NCBI lineage: Eukaryota > Metazoa > Chordata > Chondrichthyes > Rajiformes > Arhynchobatidae > Rhinoraja > Rhinoraja longicauda. Next base: position 49,724,053 of record NC_135961.1, on the reverse strand, counting down.
TAGACTTTAACAAAACTATTGACAAGGTCTTGCATGGTAGACTAATCCGGAAGGTTTGATCTGACATGATCCAGTGTCAGCTAGTCAATTGGACTCAAAATTAGCTTGGTGGAAAGAGAAAGAAGGTGGTAGCGGAAGATTGTTTTTCTGACTGGAGGCTTGCAACTAGTGATGTGTGCCATAGGGATTTGAACAGGGTCCACTGTTGTTTATCATTCATATTCACAATTTAAATGACAACGTGGGTAACATAACAGAAATATTGGTGGTACAGTGGACAGTGAGGAAGACGATCCAGGTTTGCAAAATGATCTGGATCAAGTTGGGAAATGAGCCAAGGAATGGTAGATGGAATTAAACTCGGGCAAGTGTGAGGTGATGCATTTTGGTTGCTCAAAGCAGAACAGGCCTTGCACAGTAAATGGTAGTGCCCTGGAGTGAGTTGTGGAGCAGAGAGTTACAGTTACAGTTTAGTTTATTCTCACGTTTACCGAGGTACAGTGAAAAGCTTTTTTTGCATACATCCAGTCAGTGGAAAGACAATACATGAATTACAATCGAGCCATCTACAGTGTGCAGATACACGATAAGGGAATAACATTTAGGTAAAGCCAGCAAAGTCCGATCAAGGATAGTCTGAGAGTCACCAATGAGGTAAATAGTAGATCAGAATGGCTCTCTGGTTGTGGTAGGATCATTCAGTTGCCTGATAACAGCTGGGAAGTAACCGTCCCTGAATCCCGAGGTGTGTGTTTTCACACTTCTATACCTTTTGCCTGATGGAAGAGGGTAGACGATGGGAGAAGAAGAGACTTTGGGGCAAAGGTACACAGATCCCTGAAAGTTACATTACAGGAAGACAGGGTGGTGAAGAAGATTTTTGGTACGCTTATATTCATCAGTAAGAGTATTAAGTGCAGTAGTTGGAATGTTATGCTACAGCTGTACAAGACATTGGGGAGACCACATGTAGAGTATTGCAAGCGGTTCTGGTTGCCTGCTATCGGAAAGATGTCATTGGAAAGTGGAAAGGGTGCGGAAAAGATTTACCAGGATGTTACCAGGACTTGGGGCCTTGAATTATAAGGAGGGCTAGATACGCTGGAACGTTTTCTCCTGGAGCTTTGGAGACTGAGAGGTGATCTTCTAGAGGTATAGAAACTCGTGAGGGGCATAGATAAGGTAAATAGTCATCATTTTTTCCCCAGAATAGAGGAATCCATTACTAGAGGGCATAGGTAAAAACTGAGCTTGGAAAGGTTTAAAAGAGACCTGAGAAGCAATTTTTTCACGCAGAAGGCAGTGTGTATTGGGAATGAGTTGCCTGAGGATGAGGTAGGTACAATGCAAGGTTTAAAAGATATTTTGACAGGTACATGGTTAGATAATGGTAAAAACGCAGCCAAATGGGATTAGCTCAGTTATAAAACCTGGCCGGTATGGAGGTGTTGGACTGAAGAGCCTTCTTTCAGGTTTCCATCATGTGGCTGAGAGGGTGGTTCCCCTGGTCACAATCTCGGGAACCAGGTGGGATGGTTTCTTCTCAAAAGATTGTGAATCTTTGGAGTTCTCGATCCCAGAGAGCAATGGAGTTGGGATCATTGAACATATTGAAGCTGGTAGATTTTTGATCCATAAAAGAGACAAGGGCTGCAAAGAAGAGACAAGGAGACTAGGATCAGATCACAAATGATCCTATTGAATGACAGATTCAAGGGTGTGAGTAGCCTATTCCTTCACACCTCAATAGACAATAGACAATAGACAATAGACAATAGACAATAGACAATAGACAATAGACAATAGACAATAGGAGTAGGCCATTCGGCCCTTTGAGCCAGCACCGCCATTCAATGTGATCATGGCTGATCATTCTCAATCAGTACCCCATTCCTGCCTTCTCCCCATACCCCTTGACTCCGCTATCCTTAAGAGCTCTATCCAGCTCTCTCTTGAATGCATTCAGAGAATTGGCCTCCACTGCCTTCTGAGGCAGAGAATTCCACAGATTCACAACTCTCTGACTGAAAACGTTTTTCCTCATCTCCGTTCTAAATGGCCTACCCCTTATTCTTAAACTGTGGCCCTTGGTTCTGGACTCCCCCAACATTGGGAACATGTTTCCTGCCTCTAACGTGTCCAACCCCTTAATAATCTTATATGTTTCGATAAGATCCCCTCTCATCCTTCTAAATTCCAGTGTATACAAGCCTAGTCGCTCCAGTCTTTCAACATACGACAGTCCCGCCATTCCGGGAATTAACCTAGTAAACCTACGCTGCACGCCCTCAATAGCAAGAATATCCTTCCTCAAATTTGGAGACCAAAACGGCACACAGTACTCCAGGTGCGGTCTCACTAGGGCCCTGTACAACTGCAGAAGGACCTCTTTGCTCCTATACTCAACTCCTCTTGTTATGAAGGCCAACATTCCATTGGCTTTCTTCACTGCCTACTGTACCTGCATGCTTCCTTTCAGTGACTGATGCACTAGGACACCCAGATCTCGTTGTACGTCCCCTTTTCCTAACTTGACACCATTCATATAATAATCTGCCTTCCTATTCTTACCACCAAAGTGCATAACCTCACACTTATCCACATTAAACTGCATCTGCCATGCATCCGCCCACTCACACAACCTGTCCAAGTCACCCTGCAACCTCATAGTATCTTCCTCACAGTTCACACTGCCACCCAGCTTTGTATCATCTGCAAATTTACTAATGGTACTTTTAATCCCTGTCTTAAATGAGTCGCCCCTTATTTTTGGGCAGTGACCGCCTAGTTCAAAATTCTCCCACAAGAGGAAACGTCCTCTTCACATCCACCTGGACTCGCATCAATTCGCATACAGGGCAAACAGATCCACAGAGGACGCCATCTCTCTGGCTCTTCACACTGTCCTGACTCACCTGGAGAGACAGGGCTCGTACGTGAGGATGCTATTCATTGACTATAGCTCCGCCTTCAACATGGTCATCCCCACCAAGCTCATCACCAAACTCCACCAGCTAGGCCTCAGCTCATCGTTATGCGACTGGATCCTGGACTTCTTGATGGAGCGACCGCAGGCAGTGAGAATGGGCCCGCACCTGTCTCTTCAGCAGGTAGTCCATAGAGCTCAGAAGACCATCGGAACACAGTTACCAGCATTGGAGAACATCTACAACGCACGATGCCTCAGAAAAGCCACCAGCATTCACAAAGACTCCTCACACCCCTGCAATAGTCTGTTCGAAATTCTACCATCAGGCAGACGCTACAAGGCCTTCTACGCCCGCACCTCCAGACTCAGGAACAGCTTCATCCCCAGGGCCATAGCTGCTATGAACCAGTCCTGCTGAGCCGGATGGTCACATCGCACAGCGAACCGGCACAGACCTACTTGCACTTTATTCTGTTTTAAAACTGTTCTAATTTTGTTTCACTGGGTTGTATAAATTTACACTGATTAGTTAATTAATTTATTGCATCGTATGGAAGTCGCATTCCCAATCTCGTTGTACCCCTGTACAATGACAATAAAGATGTATTGTATTGTATTGTATTGTATCTTGCATGGTGCAATGACATCTCATTTCACTCCTCCAGCTTTCAATGGATACGTCTAGGTGTGTCATATCATCATATCATATATATACAGCCGGAAACAGGCCTTTTCGGCCCTCCAAGTCCGTGCCGCCCAGCGATCCCCGTACATTAACACTATCCTACACCCACTAGGGACAATTTTTACATTTACCCAGCCAATTAACCTACATACCTGTACGTCTTTGGAGTGTGGGAGGAAACCGAAGATCTCGGAGAAAACCCACGCAGGTCACGGGGAGAAGGTACAAACTCCTTACAGTGCAGCACCCGTAGTCAGGATCGAACCTGAGTCTCCGGCGCTGCATTCGCTGTAAAGCAGCAACTCTACCGCTGCGCTACCGTGCCGTGTCAATAGACAATAGACAATAGATAATAGGTGCAGGAGTAGGCCATTCAGCCCTTTGAGCCAGCACCGCCATTCAATGCGATCATGGCTGATCACTCTCAATCAGTACCCCATTCCTGCCTTCTCCCCATACCCCCTCACTCCACTATCCTTAAGAGCTCTATCCAGCTCTCTCTTGAAAGCATCCAACGAACTGGCCTCCACTGCCTTCTGAGGCAGAGAATTCCACACCTTCACCACTCTCTGACTGAAAAAGTTCTTCCTCATCTCCGTTCTAAATGGCCTACCCCTTTTCTTAAACTGTGGCCCCTTGTTCTGGACTCCCCCAACATTGGGAACATGTTTCCTGCCTCTAATGTGTCCAATCCCCTAATTATCTTATATGTTTCAATAAGATCCCCCCTCATCCTTCTAAATTCCAGTGTATACAAGCCTAATTGCTCCAGCCTTTCAACATACGACAGTCCCGCCATTCCGGGAATTAACCTAGTGAACCTACGCTGCACGCCCTCAATAGCAAGAATATCCTTCCTCAAATTTGGAGACCAAAACTGCACACAGTACTCCAGGTGCGGTCTCACCAGGGCTCCTCATAACACAACCCTCTTATTCCAGGTATTGGTCGGGTAAACCTTCTCTGAACTGCTTCCAATGCCATCCTCTGTTAAATAAAGAGACCAGTGCTGTACACAGTATTCCACTTGGTGTCTCATCAATGCCCTACATGACTCCTACCTTAAGTAGCTTTGATGTGAGAAGTGTGAAATCATGCACTTCAGTAAGAGACATCAAAAGGAAGATTATTATCTAAGTGCAAAGAGACTGTAAATGAATGAAAGGTCAGAGGAATCTAAGCATTCTAGTGCATGAATCATAAGAAGTTTGCAGGCAAGTTCAACGAGTGGTTAAGAAAGCAAACAGCACTTTGGCCTTTACTTCAAAGGTGTTGGAGTTTATGAATCTGTTGATGAGGCCTCACCTGGAATACTATGCACACATTTGGTCCCCTTTCCTAAAAGAGGAGACAGTAATATTGGAGGCAGTCCAAAGGGGAATCACCAAGTTAATGTCTGGGATAAGAGGATTGTGCTGTCAAGAGAGGACGGACAGTTTGTTTAATTTTGCGATACAGCATGGAAACAGGACACTATCCCGCACACTAGTTGAGTGTTTAGTTCTGCATGAGGGGCGTAGCAGTAGAGTTGCTGCCTTACAGCGCCAGAGACCCAGGTTCAATCCTGATTACGGGTACTGAATCTATGGAGTTTGTACGTTCTCCCCGTGACCTGCGTGGGTTTTCTCTGAGATCTTCAGTTTCCTCCCACACTCCGAAGACATACAGGTATGTAGGTTAATTGGCTTGGTATAAATGTAAATTGTCCCTACTGTGTGCAGGATCGTGTTAATGTGCGGGGATCGCTGGTGGGTGCGGACTCGATGGGCCGAAGGGCCGAAGGGCCTGGTTCCATGGTGTATCTCTAAACTAAACTGAAACTAAACTAAAATCTGAGGGAAAAGTTTTTCATAAGAGGGTTTTGAGTACATGGAACAAAGTGCCAAAGAAGGTGACAGAGGCAGGTACAATCACAGCATTTGAAAAAGCTTTTACATGGACAGGAAATAAATAGAGGGATAAACACAGGTTGGCATGGACTAGTCGGGCGGAAGGGCTGGTTTCCATGCTGTGTGATTCAATGACTCACTGTCCATGATTATGATAATTTGTGAATAGGGCTTACGGAGGCTGATGTGAGTAGAACTCAATACAAGAGGAGGGAAGTTTATGCCTCAGTTATATAGTCATGACACCACATCCGGAAAGCAAAGTACACTGCCCACCTTCTTATTTAAGAAAGGATGCAAATGCCTTGGAAGCAGTTCAGGGAAGGTTTACAAGATTGGAGACACAAATAAATGCAGATGGTGGAATCCTGAGCAAAACGCAGAACTCAATGGGCAGGCACCATGTGTGGAGAGAATAGAAAGGCAATGTGGTAGTTGGCGGTCACTGCAGTAAGCAGTAATGCGCTGTCACTGTGGTGAGTGGCACTTCCAACGCGAAACGTTGCCAGTCCATTACTTCCGCAGATGCTGCCAGACCCACCGAGTTCCTCCAATACTTTGAGGTTTCCAAGACAGATACCAGGAATAAGCAGTTGCATTATGAGGAAAGATTAGGCAGGCTCGGTACTATCGGGTTTCCGGAATCTGGGGCTGCCTTTGAGAAATCTTCTCCAGGTGGATGGGCGGAATGATGGCACAGCGGTAGAGCTGCTGCCTCACAGCGCCAGACACCCGGGTTAATTCTTGATCATGGGTGTTGTCTGCAGAATTTACACGTTCTTCCTGTGACCGCGTGTGCTTTCTCCAGGTGCTCCGGCGTCCTCCCACAATCCAAAGACGTGCAGGTTTGTAAGTTAATTGGCTTCTGAAAATTGTCCCTAGAGTCTGGGATAGAACTAATATACGGGGTGATTGTAGGTCTGCCTGGGCTCGGTGGACCAAAGGGCCTATTTCCATGTTGTATCTCTCATGCTAAACTAAACTAAAAAGGTCCAGAAGGCATTTATAACCAACATGACTCTGGAACATGAACGACCCAGTTGCCTCAGCTTTCCCATTACCATCTCAGTCTTGAATGCTTCATGTCCTTTCCGAAACTCCATCAGCGAATGTCATTTTAAAGGTACTTCAATGTGACCTAAACACTACTTAAAGTGACATCCACACCAACCACCTACATTTGGTCAGTGAGACTGTTTGTCAGATCTACTGAGATAAGATCTCCCATTTTTATTTATTTCAAGATTACTGAAAAGACCAGCATTTACTAAACATCCCTAACCACCCTTGAACTAGGTGGTTTGCTGGATCATTTCAGAGACAATCATTCGGGAGGGGTATATTCGGATGTGTTCTTCCAAGAATCCAGTTGTTTTGCGGTCATCATTACGAATGACTCATTATTTTGGAAAACTCTATTTAATTCGATTTAAACTCCACAGCTGTTGTGTTGGGATTTGGATTTCAGAATCTGTTAGTCTAGTCATTTATCCATTGCACCATTCCTTGCAACTCATCTCCTTAATGGTTCCCTTAATCCTTTCTCTCAAACGGTACACTGTTTTCCTCTCCATCAATTAACAGCAATTGCTTCGCTGCTGCAAGCCTTTTGATTAAAAGGAGCTTTCAGATATTCCGGCCGAAAGATTTATACCTTTCACTGTGGTGAGCAGTGGTACACAGTCGTGCACAGTCACTTTAGTGGCCTTTGGTGGCCAGTCTCTGTAGAGGGCAGTAGTGGGCAGTCACTCTAGTGGGCACCAGTATGCAATCATTGAAGTGGGCATTAGTGAGCAGTCATTGCCGTGGGCAGCAGTGTTCGGTTACTCTCGTGGGCAGTTGTGCGCAGTCATGAATAAAGGAATCGTGGTGTACAGGGTTAGTCCAGGAGAGTAGCGCTGAGGTAAAAGGTCAACCATGATTTGATTGAATAGCAGAGCAGACATTAGGGGATCAAGTAGCCTACCCCTGCTTCCATTCCTTATATTCTTATGCTTCTTAGTTGCTCAGCGGACCATGGTTTAGCTTTCACACCACGATGAGATGCCACTTTCTTTCACCATTACATTGATAGATTCCAACAGAGGGAGCCCTCACACAGCAGATGGCTTGTGCGATGGGTAGTTTACCCTCACCCTCTGCCCCCTCACTCCCATACTAAGGTCTCCCCCCCCCCCCCCACTCTCTACCCTCTGTGGGAACGCCTTGGAGTTCAGGCAACAGTAATGGATGTCGATTTTGCTGGGATTCTCCACCATGAAGGACCTTCCCACCACCACCGGTGTGGAACCAGAATGGCTTAGAGTGGTACAGTTATATGGCCTGGAAACAGGGCCCTCAAACCCGTCCAGGCCAATCAAGATGCCTCATCTAAGTTTGTTCCATTTTCCCACTTTAGGCCCACATCCCCCTAAATCTTTCCTGTCCATGTGCCTGTCCAAATATCTCTTATCTGTTGTTATTGTCTCAACTACTCAACCAATTCCCCAGGCAGATCGTTCCATATACCCACTCTCCTCTGTGTGAAAATGTGGCCCCTCAACGTCCCAGTAAATCTCTCCTCCCTCACCTTTAACCTACGCCCTCTAGTTCTTGATTTCTCTATGCTGGAAAAAGACTGTGCGGATTTATCCTATCCATTCCTCTCATGATTTGTGACGTAGCTCTATAAGATCACCCCCTCAGCCTCTTGTGCTCCAAGCTATAAAGTCCTAACCTGCCCAACCGCTTCCTGGAGCTCAGACCCACAAGTCCTGGCAAAGTCCTCGTAAATTTTCTGTCCACTCTTTCCAGTTTAATGCCATCTTTCCCGCAGCCAGATGTCCAATGTGAACACAATTCTCCAACTGCAGCCTCACCAATTGTGACATAACGTCCCGTTGCTGCACTCAATTCCCTGGCTAATGAAAGCCAGCATGCCAAAAGCATTCTTCACCACCCTATCGACTTGTGTCCTGTGACAACAATGGACATCCCTGAGCATCTTGCGGTCAATCGAGCTTTCAGTCTGCAATTTGCAGCAACTAAGTTGCACGTAGCACGATCCCACAATCTCACTGGGTGGCATTGCTTGCTGGATGATGGCTCCATCTTCTTATTTAAACCAGCACTTGAAGTCTTTCATCCCTGAGAGAAAAAAGAAAGGAAAATACCAGAGGGCAGAATATAGTGTTACAGCACTATAGCGTTTCAGTTCCAGAGAAAGTGCAGATAGAAAAAGTGCAAGGACCACGATGAGGTATGTCGGGAGATAGGCAATACATCCTGAGCTTCTGGGAGGACTGTTCAGTCATCTGTTAACAGTGCAGAAGAAGCTGTTCCTGAATCTAATGGTAGCGTTTTCAAGCTTTTTTATCTTCTGTCTGACAGGAGACGGGAGAAGAGAGAGTGCCTGGGTGAAAATGGTTCTTGATAATATCGACTGCTATCCCAAGGCATGAAGTGTTCTTGAAATCGAAGGTGGGAGAAAGCAGGTTTGGATGATGGACCTGGCTACATCCACATCTACTCATGAGGACAGTTGGTTGGGCTGTGGCAGTTCATATCATATCATATATATACAGCCGGAAACAGGCCTTTTCGGCCCACCAAGTCCGGCACGCCCAGCGATCCCCGTACATTAACACTATCCTACACCCACTAGGGACAATTTTTACATTTACCCAGCCAATTAACCTACATACCTGTACGTCTTTGGAGTGTGGGAGGAAACCGAAGATCTCAGAGAAAACCCACGCAGGTCACGGGGAGAACGTACAAACTCCTTACAGTGCAGCACCCGTAGTCAGGATCGAACCTGAGTCTTCGGCGCTGCATTCGCTGTAAAGCAGCAACTCTACCGCTGCGCTACCGTGCCGCCCACAAGTCAGGATCGAACCCAGGTCTCCGGCGCTGCAAGCGCTATAGGGCAGCAACTCTACCGTTGCGCCACCGTGCTACCCCTCTTCACATGTGCCACTTGAACATCAAGCCAGCGGTTCACTGTCATCCTGTAGAGTTTAATTGGCTGTATAACTTGTTATCACCTTGCCCACAGCCAACAATGGACCATTGTGGGCTCCACCTTTCCTTGATCATTGTTACTTTTTTTGCATATCTTGAATTAATTTATTCTATATCTCTATATCATTGTCTATATCTCCCGTTTCACTTTCCCTTGACTCTCAGTCTGAAGCAGGGTCTCGACCCGAAACGTCACCTATTCCTTTCGTCCAGAGACGCCACTTGACCCGCTGAGTTACTCCAGCATTTTGTATCTATCTTTGGTTTAAACCACAACATCAGTCATTCAATATCAGACCTGTATGGGCTTCAAAGACCCTCACAGCATTATCCTATGTTAGACTCAATGTTGAATGACAAAGATTTTAAAAAACGAACCGCAAAGACACATGTCAGTGTAAGGTTAGTCGGAGGTACTTGATTTTGTGTCAGCTTCTCTCCATTCCACAAGTTTCAACGTCATCTTTTTATCTACAGAACGAGGGTTACAAACAGTGAATGTAACACATATGGCTCATCGTCTGCACATTGACTGCATCATTCTGGCATCACTGAGGAGTAATGATGTTTTATAATGGGGCTGTGGTGAGGAATACTTCGTAAAGTGCTCTTCCAGGACAAAGCAAGAAGCAAGACATCCACAACAGCAACTTCACTTCCTTTCAAAATACACATTAACAGTTATCATGCGTACAAAAAACATGAGAGGAATAGATTGGGTAGACGCACAGAGTCTCTTGCCCAGACTAGGGGAATCGAGAACCAGAGGGCATAGATCTAAGGTGAAGGGGAATTATTACATACAGGAAGCTGAGCGGTAACTTTTTCACACAAAGCGTGGTGTGTGTATGGTAGTTGAGGCAGGGACTATCGCAACGTTTAAGAAACAATTAGACAGGTACATGGATAGGACAGGTTTAGAAGGAACATTTTAGCACATCGAGTCTATGCTGGCTCACAGATCACATCTATTCCCAATTAATTTTTCCTTTAACGTATTCTCCCCACACTCCCATCAACTCACACATAAGGAGCAATTTACAATGTTAATTATCTGTGGAATTCTCTGCCTCAGAAGGCAGTGGAGGCCAATTCTCTGAATGCATTCAAGAGAGAGCTAGATAGAGCTCTTAAGGATAGCGGAGTCGGGGGGTATGGGGAGAAGGCAGGAACGGGGTAGTGATTGAGAATGATCAGCCATGATCACATTGAATGGTGGTGCTGGCTCGAAGGGCCGAATGGCCTCCTCCTGCACCTATTGTCTATTGTCTATTGTCTATTGTCTATAATTAACCTGCCAACCAGCTCATCTTTGGGATGTGAGAGGAAACCCATATGGTCAAACGGGTGAACGTGATACTCCATATAGACAGCACCCATGGTCAGGATTGAACCCGTGTCCCTGGCACTTTGAGGCAGCAGTTCTACCAAGGGTGCCATTGTGCCGTCCGCATTTCTTTTAATGTTCAGGACGTTAGTGGCAAGGTCAGGATTTATTGTCTTCTGTCATTGCCTTTGAACTCATTCGACCATTTTAGAGTCAACTGCTTCAGTGAGGCTAGACTCACTTATAGGCCGACTGAGTGAGGATGGCATATTGGGTGAGGAGGTAGTGAAGGCAGAGGCTCTCACAGCATTTAAGCATGTAGACCAGCGTTTGATTCATCACAGCAGAGAAGGCTCAATGAATGCTTCAATAGTCTATTATCACATGTACTGTGAAATTCATTTTTGTATACAGTTCAGTACAAGCATCACTATGCAAAAGCACTTAGATACCTCTTAGATAAGAATTGTCAGATACAGCACAAGTGTACAGTGGTAGTAGACTGAGACAGTACACAGAATTGCTAGACGGGGTTATGTGTCTTGTGTTTCTTTTTTTGTGTGACTGTTGGTAACGTAATTTTGTTCGGTACCTCGGTACCGAATGACAAATAAAGGCTCTGTATCTGTATCTGTATCTGTATCTGTATTTGGCACCATTTTCAAGTCCCAGTTGTAAATGCAGGGTTCATGACCTGACCATGAATGGCCGTTGTCCTGGGCCAGCCTGGCTGAGGGTAGCCGCTGTGTCCTCCGCCGCTGCTCCACCGCTGTAGACCACGTCCGCTCCATGTGCACGGACTCTTGGAACGACGCCCGGTCCAGCCGTGCCCCAGGCTGTTGCACGACCTCCAGCGGCCCACTCCCGCATCGAGAGGAGTGCACTCCCTCCAGTTGCTCCTACTTACTGGCCCTCCGTCTGACTCCCTCCACTCTTGCCCACCATTCCTGGCGGGTTCCAGGCCGGGTCCGCAGCGTGAGTCGTCGACGGGCAAGGCGGACATGCTGGTGGGTCTGGTCACGACTTGCCCCAGTATTCCCCCGCATCAAGTCAAGTCTATTTGTCTCATACACATACAAGATGTGCAGTGAAATGAAAGGTCACCCACAGTCCAGCAATAGAGCAATAAAAATAAGCAATAACACACACAATCACAACCAACACAAAAAAAAAGAAACATCCATCACAGTGAGTCTCCTCCAGTCACCTCCTCACTGTGATGGAAGGCCAGAATGTCTTTTCTCTTCCCCTGCCGTCTTCTCCCGCGGTCAGGCTGTTGACGTTTCCACGTCAGGGCGGCCGGGTCTCCCGACATTGAAGCCCCCGCCGGACGGAGAAAATCATGCGGCCTATTCCAGGCCGCGCCGGACGGTGAAAGGTCCACAGCGGGCCGACCCAAGACCCGCGATTCGGGGCGGGTGAAGATGCTGCCGCTGCCGGAGCTCCCGATGTCGGCCTCCACCCAGAGGCCTGCGAGCTTCCGACGTTCACACAGACCGCGCCAAAGCCTCCGAAGGCGAGTCGCAGCCGCACTCGCAGCGCCACCACAGCCTCCGACCAGAGGTTATAGATGGTAAGTACAGTCCGGTCCGCAGGCTCTGCGAACCAGAGCCCAGGTGGTCCCAGGTGGAGGCCGCCAGCTCCAGGTGTTTGGCCGATGGTAGGCCGCAGCGGGAACGGAGACACCACCCAGAAAAAAGGTCGCGTCTCTGTTCGGAAGAGACAATTTTACAGTTCCCCCCACATAGTACACTACCACAAAAAAACTACATCACAACTAAACACTACAATCAAGACAAAAAACAACATAAAACACAAAGACACCTGGACTGCAGGTGAGCCACAGCTGCTAGGGCAGTGCTGCTCCATGGTATAAGCTAGGCTGTGAATACCTCGTTGTTCAAGATAGTAGAGGGATTTGGCAGTCTCAACCTCTGAGCTATTCCCTTGACCACAATGACATTTTGCAGTCCCTGAGTCCCTCTGTGGCGCAGAGATTCACATGTTATAGGAGTAGAATTAGGCCATTCGTCCCATCGAGTCTACTCCACCATTCAATTATGGCCGATCTCTGCCTCCTAATTTCATTTTCCTGCCTACTCTGCATAACCCATGACACCCGTTCTAATCATAAATTTGTCTATCTCTGCCTTAAAAATGTCCACTGACTTGGCCTCCACAGCCCTCTGTGGCAATGAGTTCCACAGATTAACTTCCCTCTGACTAAAGAAGCTCCTCCTCGCCTCCTTACTAAAAGAGCGCGCTTTAATTCTGAGGCTCTGACCTCTGGTCCTAGACTCTCCAACATGGTGAAGACCCAAACAGAACCTAGGCCTGAGGTGCAAATCCAGACCTTTCAGATCATTACAGACAGACAGAGCCTAGTGTAGGAAGTTGGCTTCAGACCAACTGCCAATAAATTAGATTAGGGTGGATGGGTGATTGATGGTTGGCATGGACATGACGGGCCGAAGGGCATGTTTTAATGTTGCATGACCTTATTTCCTCCCCTGTGAATCAAGTGGGGTTTTGACATAATTTTAACTAATGTGTGGTTTCCCTAAAAGAATGTAGGCTCCACAGATGTGACAAGGTGGCGCAGCGGTAGAGTTGCTGCCTGACAGCACCAGGGACCCGGGTTCAATCCTATCTATGGGTGCTGTCTGTACGGACTTTGTAAGTTCTTCAGGTGACCTGCTTGGGTTATCTCCGGGAGCTCTGGTTTCCTCCCACACTCCAAAGACATACACTACGTCAACAGAACACCACGCACTATATATTACACTACCATGGACCTGTTGCAATTGTGTTTTTTGCATTAAGGTCTTGTCTTCAACAGTCCCTTTCTTTTCACTGTCTTGTATAACTGATGTAAATGTTGTATAATTTGTATTCTGAGTGTATGTGTCTGTGATGCTGTTGCAAGCAAGGTTTCCATTGTAACTGCACCATGCCCTACTTGTGCATCTGAAAATAAACTTGACTTGTCATTACATTTGCCCTTCCCACTGCACACATTCTCCTTCCCACCTTGTTTTTCCTTCTGGCTTCTCTGTGTGCCCACCCTCTGAGTGCCCTCAATCTGTCCTCTGGGCGTTGCACGGTTCGTAGTCACCAGTGGGTGGGCATCTGCCCATCGGTCCCCACTGCTGATGGCTCCAGGGTACCTCGACCAGAAGCCAGCCGGCCCTCCAGAGAGAAGTGTCGATTCATCTTCCTTCACAGGAGCACATCTGAAGCGAGTGATTCATCTCCCCCTACACCAGCTACACCGAAAAAAAGAGCCTTAACCTTTGATGAAGATGAGTCATTGTCTGTTACGATGAGGCAGCCGTCACAGCTTCATGCTCATTTGCTCTTAACGACGCGCTTTAGAAGGAATCACCTGGCCTCTGGGATGACGCAACATCTCCTGCTCCTGCTCCTTCTCCTCCTCCAGCTCCCGTCACCGGCTCAAAGTGCGTCAACGCCACCACATAGTCCACCAGCTGTCTGAACAATTTGCTGACCCGATCGTGGAATGGTGGGTTGCATGCAAGAGATTGCTAATGCTGTGCATTCACTGCACCACTTTCCCAGAAAATGCTGGTATCTCGACTTCTCAATGGACCTATCATTAGCTAAATCTTCCAATCTACCTTGCTGGAGCCCAGCACTTTTTCATCTGCACTTTCTCCGTAGCTGTCACACTAGACTCGCTGCACTCTGTTCTTTTCTCTTGTCACACCCACCTATTCCAGGCTTGTATACACTGGAATTTAGAAGGATGAGAGGTGATCTTATCGAAACGTATAAGATTATTAAGGGGTTGGACACGTTAGAGGCAGGAAACATGTTCCCAATGTTGGGGGAGTCCAGAACAAGGGGCCACAGTTTAAGAATAAGGGGTAGGCCATTTAGAACTGAGATGAGGAAAAACTTTTTCAGTCAGAGAGTTGTGAATCTGTGGAATTCTCTGCCTCAGAAGGCAGTGGAGGCCAATTCTCTGAATGCATTCAAAAGAGAGCTGGATAGAGCTCTTAAGGATAGCGGAGTCAGGGGGTATGGGGAGAAGGCAGGAACGGGGTACTGATTGAGAATGATCAGCCATGATCACATTGAATGGCGGTGCTGGCTCGAAGGGCCGAATGGCCTCCTCCTGCACCTATTGTCTATTGTCTATTGTCTATTGTCTATTGTACTCGTCTATGATCTGCTTTGCCTGAAGAGTACGCAATGTTTTTCACTGTACCTCGCACATGGGACAAAAAGGCTTCCGGCACATTGGCCTTCATCAGTCAGAGTATTGAGTTTAGACGTTGGGAGGTCCAGTTGCAGTTGTATAAGACGTTGGTGAGGCCGCATTTAGGGTATTGTGTTCAGTTCTGGGCACCGTGTTATCGGAAAGATGTTGTCAAGTTGGAAATGGTGCAGAGAAGATTTACGAGGATGATGCCAGGACTTGAGAGTCTGAGCTATAGGGAGAGGGGATCTTATCGAAACATATAAGATTATTAAGGGGTTGGACACGTTAGAGGCAGGAAACATGTTCCCAATGTTGGGGGAGTCCAGAACCAGGGGCCACAGTTTAAGAGTAAGGGGTAGGCCATTTAGAACGGAGATGAGGAAAAACATTTTCAGTCAGAGAGTTGTAAATCTGTGGAATTCTCTGCCTCAGAAGGCAGTGGAGGCCAATCCTCTGAATGCATTCAAGAGAGAGCTTGATGGAGCTCTTAAGGATATTCAGGGGGTATGGGGAGAAGGCAGGGACAGGGTACTGATTGAGAATGATCAGCCATGATCACATTGAATGGTGGTGCTGTCTCGAAGGGCCGAATGGCCTACTCCTGCATCTATTGTCTATTGTCTATTGAGAGTTGAGTTGAGACTCTATTCCCTGGAGCGCAGGAGGACGAGGGATGAAAGGAATAGATTGGGTAGATAGACGCACATTGTCTCTTGCCCAGAGTAGGGGAATTAAGAACCAGAGGGCATAGGTTTAAGATGAAAGGGGATGAAGTAGCTTTCTCCCCCCTACTCAGCCTGAAGAAGGGTTCCAACCTGAAACTGTGGGAGAAAAGGACGTGCCTGAGATGAGGAGGAGTTTCTTTAATCAGGAGGTGATGAATTAGTGGAATTCATCACCACAGACAGCTGTGGAGGCCAAGTCATTGGGTGTTCTTCAGGGGGAGATTGACAGATTCTTGATTAATAAGAATGTCAAAGGTTATGGTGAGATGGCAAGACCATGGGGTTGAGAGGGAAAGATAGATCAGCCATGATTAAATGGCAGAGTAGTGTCAATGGGCTGAATGACTTACTTCTGCTCCTATGACTTATGGACTTATGTGGCCCAGCTAAGGAGACCATTCACCTGGGTGGCAGAAGGAACTTCAGTTTAACATTTCATCCACAATATCCTTCTTCTGACATTTGTAGGACTTCCAAATAGTGGCCCTTCAGCGGAATAAGACTCTCTCTTAACTATTCATCAAGTGGAGTAGCACGACTTTCTCTGCACCTGTCCCTCAGTGCTGGCACTTCAATGCAATAGGTCTCTCAGTACCACCTCCCTGACAGAGTAACTCCCTCCTTCGTTCTATCCCTCCAACAGAGCAGCTCTTTCAGTGGATCTCTTCCAATGATGCAGCTTGCCCTTGATTGTGCCCCTCCAGCAGTGCAGCTCCCTCAGTCTGCCCTCTGAACAGTGCAGCTCCCTCAGTCTGCCCTCTGACCAGTGCAGCTCCCTCAGTCTGCCCTCTGACCAGTGCAGCTCCCTCAGTCTGCCCTCTGACCAGTGCAGCTCCCTGTCAGTTCTGTCCGTCCCATGATTCAGAGCAGCGTGTTTGACGCTGCAGTGGTTGGGAAGTGGGGTCTGACAACCTGATGAAAGTATCACTGGGCTTGCCAGCCCGTGTGAGGTCATCGAACTGCCTCCAAATTTTGGTCTGCAGAAGTCTGAAGCCCCGTGAAGTCTGAAGTCAGACGGAAAAGTCTGAAGAAGGGTCTCGACCCATTCCTTCTATCCAGAGATGCCGACTTACTCCAGCATTTTGCGTCTATCTCCAAATTGTGGATGCAACCATCTGGGAGTTGACTACAAAAACCGTTTCCTGCCAATGGTACTGACCTCATTTGAAGGGATTGGGATGGGTGGGAATCAGCCCTGTCCTTGTACACCCTGCATGCTGATCTGCCATGCCTAACGTGGAAACATCGAAACATAGTTGCAGGAGGAGGCCATTCTGCCCTTCGAGCCAGCACTGCTATTCAATGTGATCATGGCTGATCATCTAAAATCAGTACCCCTTGCGTGCCGTTTCCACATATCCCTTGATTCCTTTAGCCCTTTAACCTGCATGAATAGCCTGTTGTTTCTTGGCTCAGTAGCTACATGGGCAGGGCAGCAGGTGCCCCAGCGACAGGCAAACAAGAGGAGAGTGGAGGTGATTTAATTAGTGGGCCATTCAAAGGGGCGCGATCCCCTGGTGAATTTATTGAATGTCACGCTGATGGGTCAGGATTGCTGGCTTCCTTTTCCTGTCAGTCATGTGACATGTTTTGTTGCTCGCAACAACCTTTCGTCCTTCAAGCAAATAAAATTCACTGAGAGGGAGAGAGAAGAGAGGGGGGATAGACAGACAGACAGATAGACAGATAGACAGATAGATAGAGAGATAGATAGATAGATAGATAGATAGATAGATAGATAGATAGATAGATAGATAGATAGATAGATAGATAGATAGATAGATAGATAGATAGATAGATAGATAGATAGATAGATAGATAGATAGATAGATAGATAGATAGATAGATAGATAGATAGATAGATAGATAGATAGATAGATAGATAGATAGATAGATAGATAGATAGATAGATAGATAGATAGATAGATAGATAGATAGATAGATAGATAGAGAGAGGGGGAGCGAGAGAGGGAGGGAGGGGGGGAGAGAGAGAGAGTGAGAGAGAGAGAGAGAGAGAGAGAGAGAGAGAGAGAGAGAGAGAGAGAGAGAGAGAGAGAGAGAGAGAGAGAGAGAGAGAGAGAGAGAGAGAGAGAGAGAGAGAGAGAGAGAGAGAGAGAGAGAGAGAGAGAGAGAGAGAGAGACAGAGAGAGAGAGAGAGAGAGAGTGAGCGAGAGAGATTCTGCACAACAATGTGCTGGAATCAGTTCTATTTTTAGAGCAGTGCACTGACAGTATTCTTCAGAAATGCTCTGCGTCAAATCTCGCACATCAGCAAAGACCCACAGTCGGCATACATGGATAGCAGCTCTTGTTGGGGTATCCTCCCACTGTGAGGAACCCCTATACTACAGACCCTCACCATTACCCACTACCCCTCTCCCCCTCCTCCCCTCTGCCCATCCCAACAACTAGCCCAGTGATCTCTCCAACAGTCAGAATGAGGAATTAAGCTCAAAACTGGTCCATCTGAACAAATCTGGGTCATCAGCAGGGGCAGCACCGTAGTCTAGCGGTAGAGTTGCTGCCTTACAGCGCCAGAGAGCCGGGTTCGATCCCGACTACGGGTGCTGTCTGTACGGAGTTTGTGTGTTTTCCCTGTTCTGACCTGCGTGAGGTTTCTCCGAGATCTTCAGTTTCCTCCCACACTCCAAAGACGTACAGGTTTATAGGTTAATTGGCATGGTATGAATGTAAAATTGGCCCTGATGCGTGTAGGGCAGTGTTACTGTGCGGGGATCGCTGGTCAGTGCGGACTCGGTGGGGGTGAAGGGCCTGTTTCGCTAAACTAAACAGGAGCAGGGGACAATGCTCTCCAACAAGGTCACGCTTTAACCCGCAACGTTCAAGCTGTCCACCATTGCTTGTGAGGAGATAAAGCGGTAAAATGACTTTTTTTATCCATCTGCAGAGTGACCCTGTTCACTCTGATTGACCATAGGGTGTGTTCTTCAGACTGGGGCTCCACAGCATGTGGTTCATGGATATTATTCTGCTGCTAAAATGATAGCAATAAAGGTCAGCATTGATGGAAGAGAATCGATACACAGAGGTGCAGCTGGAAGAGCTGCTTCATAACATTCATAAAGGCCCTGAACCCAGTTAGGTGTTTTTTTAAGGCGACTGCCGGCGACTGTCATAATCGTAGCAGGTCGCCGAAAAACTGGCGACAGGACCCCCCCTACGACAATGTCTACGACAAGCTACAACATACCTACCACCTAGTCGACGTCAAGCTACGGCAAGCTACCGACGACCAGCGACCCAATCGTCGCAGGTAGAACGTCCACCTACGACCGCACCTACGACAACCTACGACGACACCTACGACAACCGACCACCAAAGAGACAACCTACGACAACCGAAGTCAACCTACGTCCACCCGCGACAAGCTACGACAAGCTACGACCCTGAAGACTGAAGACAACTGAAGACAATTCACGTTTCACCCACTTTCCCTACAAAAGGGGGTGTACGGTAGGGTTCCAATCATTCTGCATCATGACTATTTGAAAGTGATGCCATGAGAAATTACTCTGAAATACAACAACTTCATACATACATTTTCCGTCAAAATGTCAAGAATTTCCTTTATTGACATTCAAACAAATTTTTTTTAAAGGTTGATAAGAAAATACGACAGCGCATACAAAAATATTGTAATAAACTTCAATAAATTTCAATAAACTTCAAACTTCAAACTGTAAAATTCAAACTTTAAACAGAATACAAGTGCAAAAACATACAGAACCTAACATCATTTATGGACACATTACACTGATGGAGGATCAGATCAAGTCCACACTTGGAATTCGCCGAAGTCAGCACTGGCGACAACCTTAATCACCTGGCGACAACCTGGCTACAACCTACGACACCTGGTGACAACCTACGTCACCTGGCGACAACCTGGCAACAACCTACGTCACCTGGCGACAACCTGGCAACAACCTACGTCACCTGGCAACAACCTGGCGACAACCTACGACGTCGCCCACGTCAGGAGACGTCAAGCAACGCTCATTGGCGTCAAACCAACAGTCGCCGAAAATTTTTAAGCCTTCGCAAAACCCAGCGGCGACCAGAAAAGCGCTACGACTCTTTGGAGACGACTCACGACCATGCACGCGACACCCCGACGACCGTGTGGCGACAGCCTAGTCGCCTGTGGTCGCCTAACAAAATCGCCAAACTGGGACAGGGGCTTAAGACACGAGAGCAGAATTAGGCCATTCGGCCCATCGTGTCTGCTTCACCGTTCGATCACGACTGATCTATTTTTCCCTCTCAACCCTATTCTTCTGCCTTCTCCCCATGACCGTTGATACCACTACTAATCAAGAACCTATCAATCTCCGCTTTAAAAATACCCAATGACTTGCCCTCCACAACCGTCTGTGGCATTGAATTCCACAGATTATCTAGCTAAATAAATTCCTGCGCATCTCCATTCTAAAGGTACGTCCTTTTATTCTGAGGCTGCGCCCTCTAGTTATGGACTCTTCAATTACTGGAAACATCCTCTCTACATCCACTCTGTCTCTGTCCTTCAATCATCACAGTTTCAGCCGATCAGGGTCGATCCTAACTTCTCGTGTTGTCTGTGTGGCGTTTGCAAGTTCTCCCAGTGACCTCATGTGTTTCTTCCAGGTTCTTGGATTTCCTACCCTGTGTTGGCAGGTTAATTGGTTGCTGTTGCTTACCTCTAATATCCCAGAGGTTCACTTGCACCTCCTCCTACATGATCTCCCGGTTGCCAAACATTTCAACTTCCCTTACCATTCCCACACTGACCAATAGACAATAGACAATAGACAATAGGTGCAGGAGTAGGCCATTCGGCCCTTCAAGCCAGCACCGCCATTCAAAGTGATCATGGCTGATCATTCACAATCAGTACCCCGTTCCTGCCTTCTCCCCATACCCCCTGACTCCACTATCTTTAAGAGCTCTATCTAGCTCTCTCTTGAAAGTATCCAGAGAATTGGCCTCCATTGCCTTCTGAGGCAGAGAATTCCACAGATTTACAGCTCTCTGACTGAAAAAGTTTTTCCTCATCTCCGTTCTAAATGGCTTACCCCTTATTCTTAAACCTGGTTCTGGACTCCCCCAACATTGGGAACATGTTTCCTGTCTCTAGCATGTCCAATCCCTTAATAATCTTATATGTTTCAATAAGATTCCCTCTCATCCTTCTAAATTCCAGTGTATACAAGCCTAGTCGCTCCAGTCTTTCAACATACAACTATCCCATCATTCCTGGAATTAACCTAGTCCCGACCATTCTTGTCCTTGGCCTCCTCCTCTGTCAGAGTAAGGCCACATGCAAATTGGAGGAACAGCACCTCACATTTCGCTTGGGCAGCTTACAACCCAGCAGGGTGAATTTTTATTTCTCTAATTTTGTGACCCTTGCATTACCTCTCTCTGCGCCCCTCCCCAACCTTAGTCATCCTGCCAGTTCCACTGTTTGCTTCCACATATCCCTTCATTATCACCTCTTCCACAGCCAAAAATGGACCATTGTGGGCTCCATCTCTCCTTGGTCATCGGTGCCAGCTCCGATTTGTTCTGAACCTTTTCATACTTCTAGCTTCCCTCTCCCACGACTCTCAGTCTGAAGAAGGGGCTTGCCCAGAAACGTCACCTATTCCTTTTCTCCAGAGATGCTGCCTGACCCGCTGAGTTACTCCAGCATTTTGTGTCCATCCCTGAGTATCCAGGTGGGTGGCAAGAGTATCAGAGGGAGGTTGAGAGGATGTGAGAGAGAATTTGCTTCAGGGATCAAGATAAACAAGGAGAGAGGGAACGGGATTGATGGGATTGGGAGCAAGCATCATGCAATGGATTGAAAGGACATGTTTATCATATCAAGTCAAGTTTATGGTCACATGCACAATTACGGTATGATCCAGATACAATGCGTAGACTCAGACAACAAACAAAACATAAATTATACATGCATTGCACATAAATTCTCCACAATAAACTCGAATGATTTCCTTCGACATGAAAAAAAAGCAACAATAAAGTTCATGTGCTGGAAATATGAAATAAAAAACAGAAACACTCAGCAGGTTAAGCAGCTACGGTGGAAAGCAAAAAACGGTTACCATTTCTGCTCCGGGACTCTTCACCAGAACCCATGATTTTCAGCGACTTCTTGTTCAGTTGGCCATTAATTGGTTACTATATTGATTACTGTATTAGTTATTCTGCTGATGCCCTGGTCAACAATAGACTGAATTGGGGATCGCTGGTCGGTGCGGACCCGGTGGGCCGAAGGGCCTGTAACCGTGCGTGAATCTCGAAACTAAACTAAAGTAAGTAGCCAATGCTGTTGCTTTGTTTAAGAAGGGAGGCAGAGAGAATGCATGAAATTATAGACTGGTGAGCCTCACATCAGTGGTTGGGAAGTTGTTGGATTCTTTGGGATATAATTTAATTAAATTTGGAAGAGAATCTGCTAATTAGGGCCATCCGCATGGCTTTGATCATGGCAGGCCTCTTTACTTCATTGAGGTGAATGAGGCCTGCTTCTTCTGTGGAGGTGACGGAAGGTGATGGATGAGACCAGGGCAGTGGTTATTGTCCACATGGACTTCAGTGAAGCGTTTTATAACTTGTATACACTGGAATTTAGAAGGATGAGAGGAGATCTTATCGAAACGTATAAGATTATTAAGGGGTTGGATACGTTAGAGGCAGGAAACATGTTCCCATTGTTGGGGGAGTCCAGAACAAGGGGCCACAGTTTAAGAATAAGGGGTAGGCCATTTAGAACGGAGATGAGGAAAAACGTTTTCAGTCAGAGAGTTGTGAATCTGTGGAATTCTCTGCCTCAGAAGGCAGTGGAGGCCAATTCTCTGAATGCATTCAAGAGAGAGCTAGATAGAGCACTTAAGGATAGCGGAGTTAGGGGGTATGGGGAGAAGGCAGGAACGTGGTACTGATTGGGAATGATCAGCCATGATCACATTGAATGGCGGTGCTGGCTCGAAGGGCCGAATGGCCTCCTCCTGCACCTATCGTCTATTGTTTATTGTCTATTGTCTATAAAGTTCCTCACGGTAAGCTGATTCAGAGGATTAAGATGCATGGAGACTTGATAGCTGGAATTTAGAACTAGCTTATGCATAGAAGACAGTGAGTCGTAGTGATACATAGAAAATATGTGCAGGATGAGGCCATTCAGCCCTTCGAGCCAGCACCGCCATTCATTGTGATCATGGCTGATCATCCACAATCAGTAACCCGTGCCTGCCTTCTCCCCATATCCCTTGATTCCACTAGCCCCAAAAGCTCTCTCTAACTCTCTTTTAAATTCATCCAGTGAATTGGACTCTACTGCCTTCTATGGCAGAGAATTCCACAAATTCTCAACTCTCTGGGTGAAAAAGTTTTTTTTCATCTCAGTTTTAAATGGCCACCCCTTTATTCTTAGACTGTGGCCCCTGGTGCTGGACTCCCCCAACATTGGGAAAATTTTGCCGGCATCCAGCTTGTCCAGTCCTTTCATAATTTTATATGTTTTTATAAGATCCCCACTCATCCTTCTAAATTCCAGTGAATACAAGCCCAGTCTTTCCATCTCATATGACACTCCCGCCATCCCGGGGATTAATCTCGTGAACGTACGATGCACTCCCTCAATAGCAAGGATGTCCTTCCTCAAATTAGGAGACCGAAACTGCACATAATACTCCAGATGTCGTCTCACCAGGACCATGTACAACTGCAGAAGGACCTCTTTACTCCTGTACTCAAATCCTCTCGTTATGAAGGCCAACATGCCATTAGCTTTCTTCACTGCCTGCTGTACCTGCATGCTTACTTTCAGTAACTGGTGTACAAGGACACCCATGTCTCGTTGCATTTCCCCTTTAGCTAATCTGACACCATTGAGATAATAATCTGCCTCCTTGTTCTTGCCGCCAAAGTGGATAACCTCACATTTATCTACATTATACTGTATCTGCCATGCATCTGCCCACTCACTCAACCTGTCCAAGTCCCTCTGCAACTTCCTAGCATCCTCTTCGCAGCTCACACTGCCACCCAGCTTTGTGTCTTCTGCAAATTTGCTTGTGTTACTTTTAATTCCATCATCTAAATCATTAATATATATTGTAAATAGTGAAAGGATGATATTCTGGCTGGAGTTCTGTGACCAGTGGAGTTCTGCTGGGATTTGTGAAGGGACTTTTGTTGTTTGTCATATATGACTTCGACAAAACGATGGGTTAGTTAGTAAGCTTGGAAATGGTAGGATTTGCAGTTAGTGAGGAAGGTTGTCAGAGACTAGAGTGGGATATGTATCAGCTACAGATATGGGCAGAAAAATGGCTCTATCTCAAATGACTTCCAGTTCTGATGAAAGCTTGCTCACCTGACACATTGCCATTTTTTTGCTTACCCCAGAGGATTTGCAGTTTTCCATAGTGTTAGACATTTTCTGCCATATTCTGGAAAGGAAACTGAGGGACGATTGTCTGTAGGAATTGAAATATATAGTTCAAGGAGCAGGTTGACTTCAAGAACAAATTTCCAATTGATCTTTTCAAAGTGAAGGACCTTTTGACCTCTAACTGACCTGAAGATCTACAGCAACTTATGGCCTCTGACTGACATCAGGATCTATAAGATCAGATAGCTTGCAACTGACTGAAAGAGGGAATTCAGAACAGGGAACGGCAAAGAAGATAGACACAAAGTGCTGGAGTAACTCAATGGGCCAGGCAGCATCTCTGGAGGGAAAGGATGGATGACGTTTTGGGTCGGGACTCCAGCACTTTGTGTACTATCTTTGGTATATACCAGCATCTGCAGTTCCTTTCTACTCAGAGAACAGTACAGCACAGGAAGAGCCCTTCAGCCCACTATGTTTGTGTCGAACATGGTACCAAATTATACTAATCCCTCGTGTAGGAAGGAAGTGCAGATGCAGGTTTACACGGAAGATAGGTTACTCCAGCATTTTGTGTCTATCTTCTTTCTATATTAACCCCTTTCTCCTGTACATGAATCATATGCCTACATTCCCTGCATAACCATGTGCGTATCTGAAAGCCTGTTAAATGCCACTGTCATATCTGAATCCCACACCAGTCCTGACAGCGCATTTCAGTCACCCACCGCTCCCTGTGTTAAAAACAACTGCCCCAAGCATCTCCTTTAAACTCTCCCCACCCACCTTAGAGCCCAGCATTTAATAATATCAGCATTTAAATAACTCTGGACATCTTGTGGCCAAACATTCTGCTGATTTCAGATTGCAAGGTGAACGATTGACTGGCTTCTAACTGACCTGTGGTTCACTAATGGGCATTCAGTCTATTGTTGACCAGGGCATCAGCAGAATAACTAATACAGTAATCAATATAGTAACCAATTAATGGCCAACTGAACAAGAAGTCGCTGAAAATCATGGGTTCTGGTGAAGAGTCCCGGAGCAGAAATGGTAACCGTTTTTTGCTTTCCACCGTAGCTGCTTAACCTGCTGAGTGTTTCTGTTTTTTATTTCATATTTCCAGCACATGAACTTTATTGTTGCTTTTTTTTCATGTCGAAGGAAATCATTCGAGTTTATTGTGGAGAATTTATGTGCAATGCATGTATAATTTATGTTTTGTTTGTTGTCTGAGTCTACGCATTGTATCTGGATCATACCGTAATTGTGCATGTGACCATAAACTTGACTTGATATGATAAACATGTCCTTTCAATCCATTGCATGATGCTTGCTCCCAATCCCATCAATCCCGTTCCCTCTCTCCTTGTTTATCTTGATCCCTGAAGCAAATTCTCTCTCACATCCTCTCAACCTCCCTCTGATACTCTTGCCACCCACCTGGATACTCAGGGATGGACACAAAATGCTGGAGTAACTCAGCGGGTCAGGCAGCATCTCTGGAGAAAAGGAATAGGTGACGTTTCTGGGCAAGCCCCTTCTTCAGACTGAGAGTCGTGGGAGAGGGAAGCTAGAAGTATGAAAAGGTTCAGAACAAATCGGAGCTGGCACCGATGACCAAGGAGAGATGGAGCCCACAATGGTCCATTTTTGGCTGTGGAAGAGGTGATAATGAAGGGATATGTGGAAGCAAACAGTGGAACTGGCAGGATGACTAAGGTTGGGGAGGGGCGCAGAGAGAGGTAATGCAAGGGTCACAAAATTAGAGAAATAAAAATTCACCCTGCTGGGTTGTAAGCTGCCCAAGCGAAATGTGAGGTGCTGTTCCTCCAATTTGCATGTGGCCTTACTCTGACAGAGGAGGAGGCCAAGGACAAGAATGGTCGGGACTAGGTTAATTCCAGGAATGATGGGATAGTTGTATGTTGAAAGACTGGAGCGACTAGGCTTGTATACACTGGAATTTAGAAGGATGAGAGGGAATCTTATTGAAACATATAAGATTATTAAGGGATTGGACATGCTAGAGACAGGAAACATGTTCCCAATGTTGGGGGAGTCCAGAACCAGGTTTAAGAATAAGGGGTAAGCCATTTAGAACGGAGATGAGGAAAAACTTTTTCAGTCAGAGAGCTGTAAATCTGTGGAATTCTCTGCCTCAGAAGGCAATGGAGGCCAATTCTCTGGATACTTTCAAGAGAGAGCTAGATAGAGCTCTTAAAGATAGTGGAGTCAGGGGGTATGGGGAGAAGGCAGGAACGGGGTACTGATTGTGAAGATCTCGGAGAAAACCCACGTCACGTGTCAAAAGTCACGGGAAGGATGTACATAAGGACAAGCACCTGTAGTCAGGATCAAACTACAGTGCACGGTAGCACAGTGGCGCAGTGCACGGTGGCGCAGCGGTAAAGTTGCTGCCTTACAGCGAATGCAGCGCCGGAGACTCAGGTTCGTTCCTGACTACGGGCGCCATCTGTATGGAGTTTGTACGTTCTCCCCGTGACCTGCGTGGGTTTTCTCCGAGATCTTCGGTTTCCTCCCACACTCCAAAGACGTGCAGGTTTGTAGGTTAATTGACTGGGTAAATGTAAAAATTGTCCCTGGTGTGTGTAGGATAGTGTTAATGTGCGGGGATCGCTGGGCGGCGCGGACTTGGTGGGCCGAAAGGGCCTGTTTCCGCGCTGTAGAATCTAAATCTAAATTTATTTTTTTTAAACCCGGGTCTATGGCTTTGTAAGCACTGTAAGGCAGCAACTCTACCGTTGCGCCACCGTGCCGCCCTAATCTCCAGTCCTCTGGGACCTCGTCTGTGGCTCGCGAGGATGCCATGATCTGTCCCTACAATCCCCTTTCAAGCCCTGGAGATAAATCCTTTTCAAGAAACATCACCTCCTTCTTCATTTCAAGTTGCCCAAGCATGTTAATATTCTCCACAATGATCGCACTATCCTCCATGTCCTTCCCCTTGGTCATAAGATCATAAGTGACAGGGGTAGAATTAGGCCATTCGGCACATCAAGTCTACTCCGCCATTCAACCATGGCTGATCTATCTGTCCCTCCAAACCCCATTCTCCTGCCTTCTCCCCATAACCTCTGACACCCGTACTAATCAAGAATGTATCTATCTCTGCCTTAAATATATCCAATGATGGCCTCTACAGCCTTCTGTGGCAAGGAATTCCACAGATTCACCACCCTCTGACTAAATAAATTCCTCCTCATCTCCTTCCTGAAAGAATGCCCTTTAATTC
This sequence comes from Rhinoraja longicauda, assembly GCF_053455715.1. NCBI lineage: Eukaryota > Metazoa > Chordata > Chondrichthyes > Rajiformes > Arhynchobatidae > Rhinoraja > Rhinoraja longicauda. The sequence goes on along the minus strand of NC_135961.1, from coordinate 49,696,610 downwards.
TGAGGATATGACCTCTAATCCTAGGCTCTCCCATTAATGGAAACATCCTCTCCGCATCCACGCTATCCAAGCCTTTCACTATTCTGTACGTTTCAATGAGGTCCCCCTCATTCTTCTAAACTCCAGCGAGTGTAGACCAAGTGCCGTCAAACGCTCATGATATGTGACCATTGGTGAAAACCAATGCAAATGATTTATTTAGTGCCTCGCCTATATCCCTCTCCTTTATCCTTGAAAGCTCTTATCTCTCCCTAGTTACTCTCTTGTTTTTTTAATGTAGATATAAACTGGTACTTGGGCTGCAGGACCAGTTTCTGTGCTGTATGACACTGCGACTCTATGTCATCAATCTTCTTTGTCTGAAGCCGCCCTTCAATATCAAGGATAACTTGCTTCCTCACTGCACCTCATATTTCTATTGGGCATCTTACTACGCTGTGGTATGAATATTGATTTCTCTAATTTCAAGTAACCCTAGCATTCCCTCTCTCTCCTCTTTCCCCCATCCTAGTGGTCCTGCTGGTTTCACTGTTCATACAGACATAGACATAGAAAACATAGAAAATAGGTGCAGGTGGAGGCCATTAGGCCCTTCGAGCCAGCACCGCCATTCATTGTGATCATGGCTGATCATCCACAATCAGTAACCTGTGCCTGCCTTCTCCCCATTCCACCAGCCCCTAGAGCTCCATCTAACTCTCTTTTAAATTTATCCGGTGAATTGGACTCCACTGCCCTCTGTGGCAGAGAATTCCACAAATTTCACAATTCTCTGGGTGAAAAAGTTTCTTCTCACCTCAGTTTTATATGGCCTCCCCTTTATTCTTAGACTGTGGCCCCTGGTTCTGGACTGCCCCAACATTGGGACCATTTTTCCTGCATCTAGCTTGTCCAGTCCTTTTATAATTTTATATGTCTCCATAAGATCCCTTCTCATCCTTCTAAACTCCAGTGAATACAAGCCCAGTCTTTCCAATCTATCCTCATATGACAGTCCCACCATCCCGGGAATTAACCTCGTGAACCTAAGCACGGCACTGTCTCAACAGCAAGGACGTCCTTCCTCAAATTAGGAGACCAAAACTGCACACAATACTCCAGGTGTGGTCTCACCATGGCCCTATACAACTGCAGAAGGACCTCTTTACTCTTATACTCAAATCCTCTCATTATGAAGGCCAACATACCATTAGCTTTCTTCACTGCCTGCTGTACCTGCACGTTTACTTTCAGTGACTGGTGTACACGGACACCCAGGTCTTGTTGCACTTCCCCTTTACCTAATCTGACACCATTGAGATAATAATCTGCCTCTTTGATTTTGCCGCCAAAGTGGATAACATTACATTTATCTACATTATACTGCATCTGCCATGCATCTGCCCGCTCACTCAACCTGTTCAAGTCACCCTGCAACCTCCTAACATCCTCTTTGCGGTTCACACTGCCACCCAGCTTTGTGTCATCTGCAAACTTGCTAATGTTACTTCTAATTCCATCTTCCAAGTCATTAATATATATTGTAAATAGTTACGGCCCCAGCACCGAGCCTTGCGGCACTCCACTCGCCACTGTCTGCCATTCTGAAAAGGACCCATTTATTCCTACTCTTTGCTACTCTCTGCCAACCAATTTTCTATCCATGTCAATACCCTACCCCCAATACCATGTGCTCTAATTTTGCTCACTAATCTCCCGTGTGGCACCTTATCAAAGGCTTTCTGAAAGTCTAGATACACTACATCCACTGGCTCTCCTTCATCCATTTTACTTGTCACAACCTCAAAAAATTCCAGAAGATTAGTCAAGAAGGATTTCCCCTTCATAAATCCATGCTGACTTGGTCCAAACCTTTTGCTGCAATCCAAATACGCAGTTATTACCTCTTCAATAATTGACTCCAGTATCTTCCCCTCCATCGATGTCAGGCTAACTGATCTATAATTCCCCGTTTTCTCTCTCACTCCTTTCTTGAAAAGTGGGATAACACATTCCTTCATTATCACTTCTTCCAAACCATCAATGGATGATTGTGGGCTCCACCTTTCCCTGGTCATTGGTGCGGGCTCTGATTTGGTCTGTACCTTTTCATACCTCTAATTTCCCTCTCCCCAGACTCTCAGACTGAAGCAGGGTCTCAACCCGAAATGTCACTTACTCCTTTTCTCCAGTGATGCTGCCTGACCCACTGAGTTACTCCAGCATCTTGTATCTATCTCCTCTCTGTTCTCCAGTTCTGAGGTGACCGGTGTGGTACTTGCAAGATATCTCATGGAGACAGGGAGTCAAATAACTTTACAGAGGGAATCACATAACTGTTGCCATGGTGGCATGATTGCATCGAAGGAGATGAAAGGGGCAAGGATTTAAGGAGCACAGAGATCCAAGTATACGTGGATGTTACACAGATAGGGAGAAGCAAGGCCTTATCTTAATTACTCACCTTTATTGCCTTAGCTGTAAATAAACACAATTACAAACTGGCATAAGAAAGGATATTTGTTTTCAATTGGGCCAGTATTTAGCAGGGTTCACCACAGTGCTAAATCCCTACCCCTCCTTGACTTGTAACTGTGATACGATTCTTGCTCCCTCTCTGATAAAAAGGCCTCTGCATACAATTAGAGCAGTTCAAATCAATCAAATATAGTTTGCAGGTTTTACTCAGCGAGCCAATAGGAGAGTGATAGAGTTGCTGCCTAATAGCGCCAGAGACCAGAGTTTGATCCTGACTGCGTACGGAGTGTGTACGTTCTTCCTGTGACCGCGTGGGTTTTCTCGGGGTGCTCCAATTTCCTCTCACACCCAAAGACATGCTGATTTGTAGGTTAATTGGCTTCTGTAAACTGTCCCGAGTGTGTAGGATAGTTCTATTATAAAGGGTGATCGCTGGTCGCCGCAGTCTCAGTGGGCCAAAGAACCTGTTTCCACACTGTATCTCTAAAGTCTAAAGTAAAGGGGTTTGGTAGGAGGATTATACAAATATCTCAGTGACAGAGTGTGGGAGCTCTTCCGTGGCAGGGTTAAGGCAAAGTGTTCGGATCCTCCTACCACAACCAGAGAGCAGTGCTGAATTACTAGCCACCTCTTTGGTAACCCTCGGACTATCCTTGATCGGACTTTATTGGCTTTACCTTGCATTAAACGATATTCCCTTATCATGTATCTAAACACTGTAAATGGCTCGATTGTCAAGTCAAGTCAAGTCAATTTTATTTGTATAGCACATTTAAAAACAACCCACATTGACCAAAGTGCTGTACATCTGATTAGGTACTAAGGAAAAAAATGAAACATACAGTAGCACGCAAACAGTTCACAGCGCCTCCTCAATGAGCCTCAAACGCTAGGGAGTAGAAATAGGTTTTGAGCCTGGACTTAAAGGAGTCGATGGAGGGGGCAGTTCTGATGGGGAGAGGGATGCTGTTCCACAGTCTAGGAGCTGCAACCGCAAAAGCGCGGCCACCCCTGAGTTTAAGCCTAGACCGCGGTTGTAATCATGTATTGTCTTTCTGTTGACTAGACAGCATGCAACCAATGCTTTTCACTGTACCACAGTGCACGTGACAATAAATTAAGCTGAAACTGAACTGAACTGATAGACTGTTGATTATAGCACCTTGGATCCCAGCACACAGCGCCCACAAGCACTTGGTTGTGAATTAGGGTCACAGTGTTCCAGTGCCTATCAAAGGCAACACTGATAAGCACAAGAGCTGATGTAGAACATGCACAAGCTGTGCTCTATGGATATCTCTAACAAGCAATATTTCAGCAGAATGCCTTGGCAACACAAACTGTACTGAGGGGCTCTAACAGTTCCCTGTACTAAAAGGTCAAAACTTCTCTAAAACTCTTTGACAAGCCCGACCTTAAGTATTTTTAATACCAGATTAAGGGATTAGCAAAACAGATCACTTTTGTAGTTTAAGACAGGATTACTTTCACTTTACCTTCTCTGATTTTATGGAAACAGTCCCAGTATCTCTTGTTTTTACAAATACGCATTTCTGCAGTGCCTATCACAACCCCAGGACACTGAAATAGTTCAAAAATAACTATATAGCATGAGTCTTATGTGAGCTTTTAACATTGTGATACAATTTTAAGTTCCCCACAAGAATATTAGAGCAGGTAATCAAGAGCTTTTTCAATGGAATGGGTTTCAGAAAGATTGTTAAAGGGGGAGAGAACGTGAAGAAGAAAACTATTTCCACAACTTGGGATTTTGGCAGCTGAAGCCAATGCTGAATGAAGCCAACACTGGACATTAAGAGATGAACATGAGCCTAGATTGAAGGGGGGGGGGGGGGATTTCGGAGATAGGAAGAGAGGAAGACATGGGTTATATTTAAAGACAGGATGAGAATGTTGAAATGGGAGTTAATAGGACACTACCCTCTTATCTACGGCCTATTGTCTGCCTTGTGTCGATGGACGGAAACATGGTCAAGATCCCTTCATCAAGCCTGAATGGGTACCCCTCAGTCATCACTGGTTTCATCTAGAAATGCATTGACATCTATTAGAACAAAGACGATTAGTGTCTAACTTAACCAGAAGCATTGTATGAACAGGGATATCCAGAACCAAGGCTGTCATGGAGGATGATCGCACACTGCACATGACGGCCACCAGGGATGCCAAGACAGACCTCCGAAACAACCTGAAGGCTTAATTCAATCAATTGTATGCCAGACAACTGTGGCAGGTCCTGAATTTCATCATGTTCTACAAGCCGTAATCAGGGGTGATCTCTGGCAATGACACTTCTCTTCCAGATGGGTTTAGTGTCACAGAGCGTGAAAACCAGCCCTTCAGCCCATCTTGTCCATGTCGGCCAAGTTGTCATTCTGGGCTGGACTCATTTAGCTGCGTTTGGCCCATATCCTCCAACCCTTCAATATATCTGTCCAAATGCATTTTGAAAGTCATAGTGTATCCGCTTCCTCTAGCAAATTACCCAGATATGGTCCACCTACTGAGTGAAAAAGATGTCCATGAAGTCCCTCTAAAATCTCTCCTCTCTCACTTTCAGCCTATGCTTTAGTTATAGAATCCTATATACTGGGGACAAATTAGAGCTTTCATTTCATCCATACCCCTTAAGTTTTTGTAAACTTCAATAAGACCACCCTTCAGCCCACTACTCTCCAGGGAAAATATCCCAGTCTATCCAGCTTCTCCCCATTGCTCAAGCCTGCAAGTACAGTCACATCCTAGTGAATCTCTTCTGCACCCTGCCCAACTTAATTCTTCTTAAAGCTAGATGACCAGAACTGTACGCAGTATTTCCAAGTGTGGTTTCATGATCAACTTATACAGCTTTATCATGATGTCTTATCTTTTGTACTCAGTAATCAGTACTTCCTAATGAAACGAAGCATCCCCAAATGCCTGAAAGCTGCAACAGAGCTTCCTGATGTTTATACTCATTGCCTTACCATGCACCTTCTTGACCACTCTGTCTATTGTATGCCACTTTCAGGCCTTGGGCCCGAAGACCCCCTCTGTACATCAATGCCATTGAGGTCTTGTATTTGTTATATTTTCCCCTGACATTCAACCTGCCACAGTGCAACACCTTAAACTTGCTTGGATTACACTGCACCTGCCATTTCCCTGCCCATTTCTGTATACTCTGACAATGATCCTCACCATCCACAAAACTCCACCAATGTGTCGTTTGCAAACTTACTTACCAAGCAATCTACACATGTCTAAATTCGTCATCGCATTTCCTACGTCTGACCCTCAGCATTGGTGCCCCTCCAGATTATGTGCTTCGTCCCTTGTACTACTCCCTGTACACATATGGCTGCGTGGCTATACACTACACTGGCTCCATCTTTATGTTTTCTTAAGATACCTCTATTGTCTGCCGGATCTACAAAACGGATGAGACCTTGTACAGGAAGGAGATCAAGAGCTTTGTGTCATATTTACAGGACAATGTCAGGAAGATTAAAGAGGTTGACACTGTGGCATAACGGTAAAGTTGCTGCCTCCCAGCTCCACAGACCCAGGTTTGATCCTGACTAAGGGGTGCTGCCCGTACAGAGGTTCTACGTTCTCCCAGGGATCGCGTAGGTTTTCTCTGGTTACTCCGGTTTCCACTCCAAGGACATACATTTTGTAGGTTAATTGTTTTTTGTAAAATTGTAAATTGTTCCCAGAGTGTAGGATAGTGCTAGTGTACAGGGTGGTCGCTGGTTGGTGCGGGCTCGGTGGGCTGAAGGGCCGGTTTCCACTCTGTATCTCTAAAGTCTAAAGTTTGGTGTTGGCCTACGGAAGTGAGGAAGTGAGCAGCAACCCTGCCCTCATCAAAGGAGCTGCTGTAGGGATGGTCGACAGCTTCAAGTCCCTGGGCCATCCATATCACCGGCATCCCAACCTGGCCCTTTCACGCTGGTACGGCGATCAAGAAAGAGCTTCAGTGTATTTACATTCTGAGATGTCAGAGAAGATTCAGCATGTCCATGAGGATTCCCTCCAACTTCTACAGATGCTCTGTAGAAAGTATTCTCTTAAGATGTATCTCAGCCTGATGTGCCAACTACTCCGCTCTTGACCGCCTGAACCTGCCGAGTGGTGAACACAGTCCAATCCATTACAGGTTCATCACATCCCACCCTCCAATCCAACTTCACAGTGCATTGCAACTGGAAATCTGGAACTATAGTCATGGATGCCAGCCACTCTGACCATCCCCTCGTCTCTCTTCAACCTTTCAGGAGAAGGTGCAGGAGCTTAGCAGCTTGGACGTCCAGACAAGAACAGCTTCTTCCCCTCTACTATTCAAGTCCACACCAATCTTTCATTAACACCCCATTCCCAGGGATGCTGTCACGCATTCTACTTAAATCTATTTCCAAGGTTATTCTGTTATTGTCCTTTAATATTCTTTTGCACCACAATCTTGCACTATTCTGCCGTATTGGCGCTCATTGTTGTATTTATTGTTGAATTTATCATTGCCATTGCTTCTGTTAACTGTGAGCATCATGCGTTCAAGGAATTTCATTGCACCCTGGTGTATATGAGAAATAACTAATGTACTAGTTTCCCAAATGTTCAATTGTTTGCATGGGCTGGCCGTGTGTTGAGCATTCACAACCTGAGGTGAACCTGTGCTTCTTTAAAGGACTGTGATAAGTTGGTTAGACATGATTTCCTTTTAAAGCTGTTTATCATAACAAACTCAATGTTGCTGGTAATGAATGCAAGGGAAGAGCAATTTCACACACAGGATGGGAATGGTCTGTAGTTCACTGACTACGGGGGCTCAGGAAAAAGTGAGTTTACAGGGCAGCACAGGGGCCACAGCCAGTCGGGTTACTGTATCCCAGTTCCGTTAACCAGGATTCGATCCTGACCTCAGCCACTGCCTGTACAGAGTATACACATTCTCTCTGTGGGATGCTCCAGTTTACTCCCACATCCATGTTTGGTTTAGATTAGTTTAGCGATACAGCGCAGAAACAGGCCCTTCGGCCCACCGAGTCGGCACCGATCAGTGATCCCTGCACAATAAATTTTACCCTACGCACACAAGGGATAGTTTACACTTATACCTGGCCAATAAACCTACAAACCTCGACGTCTTTGGAGTCTGGGAGGAAACTGAAGATCTCAGAGAAAACCCACGCAGTCACGGGGAGAACGTACAAACTCCGTATAGACAGCACCCGTAGCCGGAATGGAACCCGGGTCTCTGGCGCTGCAAGCGCTGTAAGGTAGCAACTCTACCGCTGCGCCACCGTGCCGCAACCTTGTAGGTTAATTGGCCAAAGTGGTCCTGTTGTGCAGGTAGCAGCTGGTGAAGTTGAGACGAATGCAGGGGATTAAAAATAAATTAGGATAGGATTAGTGTAAAAATGGTTGCTTTAGTGTCTTGATGGGCTGAAGAGCCTCAATCCATGCTGGTTCTCTCTGTGAGTCGTGAAGGGTTTCTAAAAGGGAAAAGAATAGGCACTAGAGGTCACATGTTCATAGGAGCGGAGCTAGACCATTCGGCCCATCAAGTCTACTCCGCCATTCGATCATGGCTGATCTATCTTTCCTTCCCAACCCCATTCTTCTGCCTTCTCCCCATAACCCTTGACACCCCTAGAGAAAGGATAACTTGCAAGGAATGGGACTGAGAGGTTGGTGCACAAAGAACTAATATTAACTCAATGGGTTGAATGATTCCTTCCCATATTAGATCGCCCGAGCAATATTAACCATCACTTTGACCATGTGTTTTATCAATATCTTTATATTTCGGAGCCTATGGCCTCTGGTAACAACCCCACTGGAATGAAAGAACTTGACCCCCTCTGATAACAAATCCACTGGAACAAAATAGTAAGACCCCTCTGATAATAACCCCACTGGGTTAAGATAAAGGGACCCCCTCTGATAACAAATCCACTGGACTAATATAGCAGGATCCCTTCTGATACCTGAACTACTGGAATAAAACAACGACCCCCCCCCCCCCCTCCCATATAACAACCACATCGGAGTGAAACCAAATCCCTATGATAACAACCCCACCCAGAAAAAAATGGGACCTCTCTGATAACAATCCCTCTGGAATAAAACAACATGGCCCTTGTCACAGCCAGGTGCAGTATCGCAGGGGATCAGCACAGCCGACCTGCTTGCTTGCATTGCGCAAGACTGAGATGGTGAGGATTCCTGGTCAGTCGGCAGCATGGTGGCGCAGTGGTAGAGTTGTTGCCTTACAGCACCAGAGACCCGGGTTGAATCCTGTACTGCACACGGGTGCAGTCTGTACTGAGCTTGTATGTTCATAAGGTCATAAGGTCATAAGTGCTAGAAGCAGAATTAGGCCATTTGGCCCATTAAGTCCATTCCGCCATTCCATCATGGCTGATCTATCTCTCCCTCCTAACCCCATTCTCCTGCCCTCTCCTCATAGCCCCTGCCACCCATACTAACAACGTTCTCCCTGTGACCTGCGTGAGTTTTCCCCGGGATCTCCGGTTTCTTCCCACACTACAAAGACGTGCAGGTCCGTAGGTTAATTGGCTTGGTAAAATTGAAAACTGTCCCTAAGCGTGTGCAGGATAGTGTTAATTTTCGGGGATGGCTGGTCGGCATGGACTCATTGGGCCAAGGGGCCTGTTTCCTAGCTGTATCTCTAAACTAAACTAAAAAGACGCACAGTGTTACAAGAACACCCAAATGCAGCAGTGAGCAAACAAGCAGCGTTATGATTACAATAACAAATCAGAGCTGTTGGGCAGCAGCCGCAGGCCGGTGTACGCAGATCTTTGCACTCAGCACTTTTCCCTGATATATTTATAGCCCCTGTTGACATTTTTCTCCACGTAAACAGCTCACATTAAAGGAGTGATACGAAACAGATGACATGTTCAGTTGCTCAGACAACGAAGCTTTAAATAACCATGTTCACAGGGCTGAGTGTGGAGAGTGGGCTCTGTCCTTTTTGGCAAGGATGGTACTTTTTCGAAACGCTTATTGTTCAGAGACAGGATTATTTCTCTCTCTCTCTCTCTCTCTCTCTCTCTCTCTCTCTCTCTCTCTCTCTCTCTCTCTCTCTCTCTCTCTCTCTCTCTCTCTCTCTCTCTCTCTCTCTCTCTCTCTCTCTCTCTCTCTCTCTCTCTCTCTCTCTCTCTCTCTCTCTCTCTCTCTCTCTCTCTCTCTCTCTCTCTCTCTCGCCAGTTTTCTTTCCTTCCGTTGGACTCGAATCCTGCGGCTGCGTGAGTCCATTCAGCCACCGATGACTTGCCCAACTGGAGACTTGTTGTTGCAACCTGTCGTACAAGGCTTTGATCCTTACAGGAATGATCCCAGGAATGTGCAGGTTAACCTGTGATGAGCGTTTGTCGGTGCTGGGCCTGCACTCGCTGGTGTTTAGAAGAATGAGGGACGGCCTCATTCAAACTTACAGAATTGTGAAAGGCTTGGATAGAGTGGATGTGGGGAAGATGTTTCCACTGGTGGGAGAGTCTAGGGCTAGAGGTCATTGCCTCAGAATTAAAGGAAGTTCTTTTAGGAAGGGGATGAGGAGAAATTTCTTTAGTCAGAGGGTGGTGAATCTGTGGAATTATTTGCCACAGAAGGCTGTGGAGGCCGTCAGTGGATATTTTTAAGGCAGAGATATATAGATTCCTGATTAGTACAGGTGTTAGAGGTTATGGGGAGAAAGCAGGAGAATGGGGTTAAGAGGGAGAGATAGATCTGCCATGATTGAATAGCAGAGTACACTTGAGGGGCCGATTGGCCAAATTCTACTAGTTTTATTTATGACCTTATGACCCTATGACCTATCCTCTTCCGTCAAGAGCACACTTTCTGCACCCAACCCACCCTCCTCACAGACACACATGCAAGCACAACACATACATCATACATGGACACATACACTTGCATGCACGCGCACAAAACACACACACTCAAAACACATACATCATGCATGCACACACACATGCACACACGCAGACACACATGCGTACACACAAACAAAACACATACATTATCCATACACACACAAACACGCGCGCACACACACACACAGACACAAAGGTTTAAAGGGATATGGGTCAAATACGAGCAAGTGGAACTATCTTAGATGGACAGTGTAGGAAGGAACTGCAGATGCTGGTTTACACTGAAGATAGACACACAATGCTGGAGTAACTCAGCGGGACAGGCAGCATCTCTGGAGAGAAGGAATGAGTGACGTTTTGGGTTGAGACCCTTCTTCAGACAGTCTCGACGCGAAATGTAATCGATTCCTTCTCTCCAGATGTGAGGTTATCCACTTTGGCGGCAAAAACAAGGAGGCAGATTATTATCTCAATGGTGTCAGATTGGGTAAAGGGGAAGTGCAACGAGATCTTGGGGTCCTTGTACACCAGTCACTGAAAGTAAGCGTGCAGGTACAGCAGGTAGTGAAGAAAGCTAATGGCATGTTGGCCTTCATAACGAGCGGACTTGAGTATAGGAGCAAAGAGGTCCTTCTGCAGTTGTATATGGCCCTGGTGAGACCACATCTGGAGTATTGTGTGCAGTTTTGGTCTCCTAATTTGAGGAAGGACGTCCTTGCTACTGATGCAATGCAGCGTAGGTTCACGAGGTTAATCCCTGGGATGGAGGAACTGTCATATGAGGAAAGATTGGAAAGACTGAGCTTGTATTCACTGGAGTTTAGAAGGATGAGAGGGGATCTTATAGAGACGTATAAAATTATAAAATGACTGGACAAGCTAGATGCAGGAAAAATGTTCCCAATGTTGGGGGAGTTCAGAACCAGGGGCCACAGTCGAAGAATAAAGGGGAAGCCATTTAAAACTGAGGTGAGAAGAAACTTTTTCACCCAGAGAGTTGAGAATTTGTGGAATTCTCTGCCACAGAAGGCAGTGGAGGCCACTTCACTGGATGAATTTAAAAGAGAGTTAGATAGAGCTCTAGGGGCTAGTGGAATCAAGGGATATGGGGCGAAGGCAGGCACAGGTTACTGATTGTAGATGATCAGCCACGATCACAATGAATGGCGGTGCTGGCTCGAAGGGCCAAATGGCCTCCTCCTGCACCTATTTTCTGTTTCTATGTTTCAATGTTTCTCTCCAGAGACGTTGCCTGTCCTGCTAAGTTACTCCAACATTTTGTGTCTATCTTAGATGGACCTCTTCGTCATCATGATCAAGTTGGACCAAAGAGGCTGTTTCCATTCCTGTATGATTTAAAGATTTTATGGCATACACACATACACAAGCGCACACGCACACACATTCACACCTGTACATACACACGCAAACAGACTCAAACACATATGTCCACACACATACGCGCACATACACACAGAACAGATAGATATGGTCCGCATTTGTGCAGATCTACATATATATACATGCCCAGGCATAAAGTCATATACACAAGTGCAGATGCATACATGCCTGCAAGTATACATGCATGCCGATGAACATACGTACACCAATATATACTTGTCTGCATGCATGCTCACACAACTACAAACATCCACTCGTGCATACATGCTAACATGTGCACATGCTGTGTGTTTATAAACACAAGCGCACCCACACACACACACACACACACACACACACACACACACACACACGCACACAGCATTAACACACATGTGTGCAAACACTCTGTGCGGACTCTACAAACCTAAGGCAAACTAACGCATCTCCACACACAATCAAGGAAAACTGTCTAAATTTTCTGCTTAAATGCCCCAAGGTAATGAAGCCATTTGCTGTGTCCCAAAAATATCAACAGCTCAAATCAGTGACCTAAGCACTGTTAAAAATAGCTTGTATTTTTAACACTGCAAAATATAAATACTGAGGCAGGCAGTCCTGTGGTTAAATGACTTACTTCCTGACACCCCAAAGCCTTTCCACCATCTATAAGACATGTGACATACTCTTCACTTGGCTCAAGGTTTGCAGTTCCATCAAGAAGCTCAACACCATCCAGAAGAGTGTAGGAAGGAACTGCAGATGCTGGTTTACACCAAAGATAGACACAAAATGCTGGAGTAACTCAGTGGGACAGGTAGCATCTCTGGATAGAAGGAATTGGGTGATGTTTCAGGTCTTTAAATCTTACCTAACCATTACCTGTCCAAATGTCTTTTAAATGTTGGTATAGTTTCTGCCTCACCTACCTCCTCTGGCAGCTCATTCCATATACCTATCCCCTCAGATTCTTATTGAACCTTTCCCCTCTCACTTTAAACCTATGTCCTGTGCTACTCTGAGTAATAGGGTCTGTGCATCCGCCATATATATTCCTCTCATGATCTTATACACCTCTATAAGATTACCTCTCAGCCTCTTACACTCCAAAGAATACAGTCCTAGCCTTCCCAACCTCGCCCTATAATTCAGGTCTTCTAGTCCTGGCAACGTCTAGGAAATGTCCTAGGAAATATTCTCTGCAATCTTTCCAGCTTAATAACATCTGTCCTATAGCAGGTGGAGCAGGTGGAGAGAATTGAGCATAATGCTCTAACTGTGGACTGACCAGTGCCTTGTACAACTGTAACATAACATCCCAACTACCATACTCAATGCTCTGATTGCTGAAGGTTAATGTGCCAAATGCCTTCATGACCACCTTATCTACCTGTGATGTACATTCAAGAAACTATATATCCGGAACACTCTACAACACTCCCCAGAGCCTTGCCATTTAATGTGGAGGTCCAGCCTCGGTTAGACTAACCCAAAATGCAACACCTCAAAGTTATCTGCATTAAACTCCATTAAGTATTCCTCTGCCCACTTGCCCAACTGATCAACTGCAATGGGCCCAGCACCGGTCCTTGAGGCACTCCACTAATCACAGTCCTCCAGTCCGAAAAACAACTTTCCATCATCACCCTTTGCTTCCTTCCACAAAGCCAATTTTCTATCCAGTCGGCTAGCCCTCCTTGCATCCCATGCGATCAAACCTTCCAGGGCAGCTTACTATGAGGAACCTTGTCGAATTCCTTGCTGAAATCCTGATAGACAATGTCTAGAGCTCTCCCCTCTTTGGTTACATCTTCAAAATACTCAATCAGTTTCATAAGATGCAATCTCCCATATACAAAACCAAGCTGACAATCCCAAGTCAAAACTTTTCTATCTAAATGCATGTATGTCTTATTCCTCAGAATCTGCTCCAGTAAATTTCCAACCACAGATGTGAGGCTCACTGGTCTGTAGTTCCCAGGCTTTTCCTTGCTGCCCTTCTTAAATAGAGGTAAAATATTTGCCTCCCTCCAGTCTCCTGGCACCTCACCCATATTTAATGATGACTTGTAGAAATCAGCCAGAGTACCTTCAATTCGGTAAGAAAAGAAACAGAGAGAGAGGGTACATCAGGATGGTGTCCTTCCTTTGTCCCGCCCCCCTGACATCAGTCTGAAGAAGGGTCTCGACCCGAAACGTCACCCATTCCTTCTCTCCCGAGATGCTGCCTGACTTGCTGAGTTACTCCAGCATTTTGTGAATGAATACCTTCAGGATGGTAGGGCCTTGGCATCTGAAGTTCAGAGAGTTTGAATCCAGAACGAAAGATCAAAGACCAAGGTGCTGGAGAAGATTAGAGTGATTGGATTGGGTGGTGGTGGGGAGAAACAGAAAACTGAATAAAAGGAAGGAGAATTTTGAAATCTATTCAGAACATAAGCTGCCGTAAGTCAGCAGTGGAATGTGATCGCGCATTTAGGATGTTAGGACATGAGTTTAAGTGTACAAAACATGTAAGTTGAAAGGCTGGTTAGAAATGCACCAAAATTGCGAAATCTGGAAGGGACTGAGAGGAAATGTGAGCAGCAACAATGATACAAAGAGGCTTTAAGAAGATATAGATGAGTGAGTGACAACAACATGGCAGATGAAGTACAGTGTGAAAAATGTGAAGTTAATGCAAAAACAATTCAGTGGAAAAATACAAAATGCAGTGAGCAGGAAATATGAATGTTAACAAGAATGAGCGACAGTTTAGTTCAGGTGCAGCTGGCAATTATGAAGACAAGTGGTACTTTAAATTTTAGTGCAAAAGTATTTGAATACAAAAGTTAAGATTTCTTTCAACAATTATATGTTGCTTTGATGGGACTATACATGGTGTGTGGGGCACAATTTCAATTTCCTTCTTGAGAAAAGGATACACTTACATCAGAGAGAGTGCAGCAAAGATTCTCTGACGAAGGGTCTCGACCCGAGATGTCACCTATTCTTTTTCTCCAGAGATGTTGCCTGCATTTAATCCAGCATTTTGTGTCTACCTTCGCAAAGATTTGCCAGACTGGGTCCTGGGATGGTAGGTCTGTAATATTAGGAGAGTTTGAATAGTCTAGCCCTCTATTCTTTGGAGGTAAGATATTGGTTTATGCACCACGATATCATGAAAATCTTTTATTTGCATGCTGTCCATGTCAAAAATAAAACATCCATACAAGATTACAATCAAAAACCATAGATAAGTGCAAAGAGAAAGGAAACAGAGTGCAACATATGCTGTTGGTGCTACTGAAAGGTGCAGGTAAAAATGAGCGTAAGTTCCACAAGGAGATAGATTGGGGAGAATACATCCCTTAGTTTATAGCAGGTCTTTTCAAGAGTCTGATAACAGCAGGGAAGGAGCCATTCCTGAACCTGGTGCTATATGCTTTCAACCTTTTGTATATCCGGCCCGATGGGAAGCAGGAGAAGGGGCAATGACTGGGGTGTGGGTGGTCCTTGATTATGTTGGCTGCTTTCCCAGGGTAGCGTGGTGCAGATAGAGACAATGGAGGGGGACAGGAGGAGGCTGGTTTACATGATATACTAGTCTGCATCCTCAACGCTCTACAAATTCTTGTGGTCTTGGGCAGACCAATTGCAAAGCATCAGGAAAGAATGCTTTCTATGTTGCATCTATAGAAATTGGTAAGAGTCATTTGAGACATGCTGAATTGCCTTTGCATTCTGAGGAAATAGAGATCTTGCACATTCTTGGCCATAGTGTTTGGACAAGGACAGATTGCTAGGGATATTTAAGCCTAGGGACTTGAAACTCTCAACATTTCCAATAAAGTAAATATGGGGAAGATGTTTCTCTTGACCTTGGAGTGAAGTAGAGTTACCTTCTCAGAATAAGAAGTACACGAGTTCACACATGAACAGAAGAACAAGAATTTGCTCGAGGTATAGAAGTGTGAAAACGCACACCTCCAGATTCATGAATGGTTTCTTCCCAACTGTTATCAGGCAACTGAATCATCCTACCACAACCGGAGAGCAGTCCGGAACTACTATCAGCCTCATTAGTGACCCTCAGACTATCTTTGATCGGACTTTACTGGCTTTATCTTGCGTCAAACATTATTCCCTTAACATGTATCTGTGCACTGTGAAGGGCTTGATTGTAATCACGTATTGTCTTTCTGCTGACTGGTTAGCACGCAACAAAAGTTTTTCACTTGCACACTGTACAATAAACTAAACTCAACGAAGAGTAGGCCATCTGGACCTTCAACCCAGCTCTGCCTTACAACAAGACCATGACTTATTTATGCCAGCTTCAACTCTTCTCCTATGCCATTTAAGACTGAAAAGAGGGGACATTTTCTTAATTTGTCTCTCTAGCTTGTCTAGGATGTGACTCAGCCAGAGAAGATTCACAAGTATGTTGCCAGGACTGGAGCTTGAGTAATAAGATGAGATAGGATAGGATGGGGCTGTTTTCTGTGGAGCGGAAGAGGCTGAGGGGTGATCTGCGAAAGGTTTATGAGTAGCAAAGAAAGGGTTGATAGTCACAAAATGCTGGAGTAACTCAGCAGGTCAGGCAGCATCTCGGGAGAGAAGGAATGGATGACGTTTCGGGTCGAGACCCTTCTTCAGACCCTTCGTCTGAAGAAGGGTCTCGACCCGAAACCCGAGATGCTGCCTGACCTGCTGAGTTACTCCAGCATTTTGTGAATAAATACCTTCGATTTGTACCAGCATCTGCAGTTATTTTCTTATACTTGATAGTTACAGTCACAGTCTATTTCGCAGGGTAGGGAATCTAAACTTATAGGGCATAGGTTTAAGGTGAGAAGAGAAAGATTTAAAGGGAAATTGAGGGGAAAGTATTTCACATAGAGGCTGATGAGTATATTGGAACAAGCTGCCAGAGGAAGTGGGAGAGACGGGTTCAATTACAACATTTGGGCATGGTTTTTGGTGATGTTTGTCCTCTTTTTCAGCTTGAAACATGTCCTCTAGACTTTGGACTTTAGAGATACATCACGGAAACAGGCACCGACCAGCAATAAACTCGTACAGTAGCACTATCCTACACATTAGGGACAATTTACTGTTAACACAAGCCAATCAACCTTAAAACCTATATGTCTTTGTAATGCGGGAGGACTGTATGTCTTTGGAATGCGGGAGAACCCAGAGAAAACCCACGCGGTCACAGCGAGAACGTACAAACTCCTTACAGAAGGCACCTGCAGTCAGGATTAAACCCAAGTCTCTGGTGCTGTAAGGCAGCAACTTTACTGCTGCACCACCATGCCGACCCTGGTACAAGATCTCAACCCAAAATGCCACCCATTCCTTTACCCCCACAGATGCTGCCGGACCTGCTGCGTTCCTCCAGCGGTATGTTTTTAACTCCAGTTTCCAGCATCTTCAGTCTCTCGTGCCTCCAAAGTATTTAATCTGTTGGTCCCTGTGTCTGTGCCCAGCACCGAAAACTAGTCAGAAACCATGGAAACCGGCCTACCATGTTTAGGCTCCAAGGCAGTCAAGACAACTCAACTCTCTCTCCCCCTCAAAGTGGTTGGATTTTACTTCAGCTAATTATTGCACACATTGAAGTGCTTTTATCCCCCGTTACTCTGTGATTTATTAAAGCACAATTAGAACGTCATTAATATCCGCTCAGTGATTATCAAAATGCCTCATCAAACAGCTGCTTTAATTAAATCAAACAATTACCATTTAAATATTCTGAAATAATTTTGATGAACATCCTTTTATACCCAGACTAATGACATATCTCCTTGAGCTGACATCAATGACATATATATAATCACTGCTCATTCTTCATCCCCACCGCGTGATGCAATTCATCTGCGTGGCTTGCTGCAGGTCCGTGGTCACAGAGAGCAACAAATTCCAGCCGTCTCGGCTGAAGACATTAGCAGATGCTGTAGCACAATCAACCACATCTCCCACACTCCATTGAAAACCAGTCTTCAGGCGAATCTGAGGCTGTAAGATATTTGCCATTGCCTTGCAGAGGCAGCCATGCCTAAACCCCTCCATCTACCTCACTGGAGACCCTCGGACTATCTTTAATCGGACTTTCCTAGATTTATCTTGTGCATGGGCAGCACAGTGGCACAGCGGTAGAGTTGCTGCCTTACAGCGCCAGAGACCCGGGTTCAATCCTGACTCCGAGTGTTGTCTGTACGGAGAATGTTCATCCCGTGACCGTGTGGATTTTCTCCGGGTGCTCCAGTTTCCTCCCACATTCCAAAGACATACAGGTTTGTACGTTAATTGGCTTCAGTAAAATTGTAAATTGTCCCTAGTGTGCAGGTTAGTTCTAGCGCGGACTCAGTGTGCCAAAGGTATGTTTCCATGCTTCTTTCTCGAAACTTAACGAAAACTAAATGTTATTCCCTTTGTCATGTATCTGTACACGATGGATGGCTCAATTGTAATCATGTATAGTCTTTCCGCTGACTAGTTAGCAAGCAACAAAAGCTTTTCACTGTACCTTGGTGCACGTGACAATAAACTAAACTAAACTAAACTAAACTGGGTATTTATTCACAAAATGCTGGAGTAACTCAGCAGGTCAGGCAGCATCTCAGGAGAGAAGGAATGGGTGATGTTTCGGGTCGAGACCCTTCTTCAGACTGAAGTCTGACTGAAGTCTGAAGTCAGACTGAAGGGTCTCGACCCGAAACGTCACCCATTCCTTCTCTCCTGAGATGCTGCCTGACCTGCTGAGTTACTCCAGCATTTTGTGAATAAATACCTTCGATTTGTACCAGCATCTGCAGTTATTTTCTTAAACTAAACTGGGTCCTTGACCAAAATCTCTTCAGCTGCCCAGACTTTGAAATTCTCTCCCAAAACCCTCCTTCTTATGTTTGAAAACCATTTCATTTCCCAAATCCTAATGCAGTAAAACTCTGATAATCCACTATCTGACCATTCATATAACCCAGTAGTTTGGCAACTGGCTCACTAGGTAATGTTGGCTGTGCTCTCTTTCCACTCACTGAGACATGGTTCCCATGTTCCCTTCCCACACATGTTCCCACACTCACTTTCCACTCACCAGGACCCTTTCACAAGTCTTATAACAGCAAGGAGAGCCATTCTTGAAACCTTCATCTGTTGGTCGAGCGTTGTGCACATAACTATGAGAGTAAGTGGGTTTATAGCAGACCTCAGTCTATAGTCTGTCTCCTGTGATAGAGACAGAGAGATCAAGAAAGGGGAGAGACCAGCATCTGCAATTCCTTTTGTCTACAATCTATTATGGGAGGAAACTAGAACTACCACAGGAAACCAACACAATCACAGAGGGAAAGTACAAAATCCACACAGACAGCAGATTGAACCTGGGTCTCTGGCAGCGTGAAGTGTAGATGGAGTCACTGGAAGGAGGTTGGTTTGTATGAAGGCCTGGTATGCCCACAACTCTGCAATTTCTTGCAATCTTGGATGGGACTGTTCCCAAACCATACTGTGATGCATCCCGATAAAATGCTTTCCAGGCGCATCTGTAGAAGTTAGTGGGAGTTGTTGGAGACATGCTAAACTTCCCAAGGCTTCTAAGTGTGCTTTCTTGGCCATAGCTTCATTGTGGATGGTCGAGGACGATTTGCTGGTGGTACCTTTTCCTAGAAACGTGAAGTTTTCAACCATCTCCACTTCGGTTCCATCAATGCATACTAGGGTGTGTGTGCTGCTTTGTTTCCTGAAGTCAATGACAATCTCCTTGGCCTTGCTGACATTGAGGGAGGGGTTGTTTCTCTTGTCACCAAGTTACAAGGTTCCGTCAGATCAAACCAAGACAGGACTTATGCAGTAAATGGTAGGGCTCTCAGGAATGTTATAGAGCAGAGAAACCTCACGGTGCAGGTACCTCAATCCCTGTAAGTGGCAACACAATAGAAAGAAAAAAATCACAGGCACTGTGTTGATCCATATTCTTCTGAACCGTTCCTATCCTTGTATCACAGATGGTGTTATTATATGTAATTGGATAAGCTGGGGTTGTTTTCCAGTGTAGGAGGTTGAGGAGTGGCATAAAAATCTATGAAGAAAACTCTGAGGGTCACAGATAGGGTGGATAGTCAGTCGTTTTCTTGGGGTAGGAGAGGATAAAACTGGAGGTTTAAGGTGCAAGGAGAAAAATTAAAAGGGCAATTGAGGAGCAAATTTTTCATGCAGTTATATATGGAACAAACTGCCTGAGGAGGTGGGAAGGTGGGAGCTTCTGTGCTGTACTGTTCCGTGTTCTATGTTTAATGTACAACATTTAAAAGGCTTTTAAAAGGCTTTTTGGTGTGTACATTATATAGGATCGATTTAGAGGGATAAACACAGGCAAGTGGGATTAGCTGGATAAACACTGCCTCCACAGGTGGGGCAACAGGTGGATGATGGGGCAGGTAGGTGAGATGTGGGTTGGTGAGCTTAATCTAAATCCTGGAACGCCCTCCCCAACAGCATCGTTGAAGCTTCTTCACCAGCGTGGTGCAGCGGGTCAAGAAGGTGCCACCGCCATCTTCTCGTGAATCGTTCTGGGTGAGTGATATACGTGGGATTTGCCAGCAATCACCATATTGTACGCCTATTGCCACATTTTCTGTGTGAATCCGCGTAAAGTGGAGCATGTACAGTGCAACTGGGAAGTGGGAGATTGAGCTTTACTAAGCCTGGACCTGCAATCCACATAACACTGTTGAAAGTTGGACTGATCAGACACAAGGCTGGAATCACTGCTGGTCAATTTTTAAACAATGTGTCTGCAAATTAGCAGTTTGTTAAATTTGAGCACCTAAATTTAGCACCTAGATTTAGCTCCTATCTATCCAGGGGGTCAGGCAGCATCTCAGGAGAGAAGGAATGGGTGACGTTTCGGGTCGAGACCCTTCTTCAGACTGAGGGTCTCGACCCGAAACGTCACCCATTCCTTCTTTCCTGAGATGCTGCCTGACCCGCTGAGTTAACCCAGCATTTTGTGTCTACCTTCGATTTAAACCAGCATCTGCAGTTTCTTTTCCTACACATCCTATCTAACCATCTTTCTCAGTCTGACTCTGGGGTGGGAGCTGCTTTACGTGCTCATCGTCCACCCTGGGTAGTTCTACGGAACTGGCAAAATTTGCAGCAAAGCGTCAACTACGGTACTCTGAAGCACCAATTGCCACTTTTGACTGATGTAGTTGACATACGAAAGAAAGAAAGAAAATCTATCTATCTATCTATCTATCTATCTATCTATCTATCTATCTATCTATCTATCTATCTATCTATCTATTCACAAAATGCTGGAGTAACTCAGCAGGTCAGGCAGCATCTCGGGAGAGAAGGAATGGGTGACGTTTCGGGTCGAGACCCTCAGTCTGAAGAAGGGTCTCGACCCGAAACGTCACCCATTCCTTCTCTCCTGAGATGCTGCCTGACCCCCTGGATAGATAGGAGCTAAATCTAGGTGCTAAATGCTGGAGTAACTCAGCAGGTCAGGCAGCATCTCGGGAGAGAAGGAATGGGTGACGTTTCGGGTCGAGACCCTCAGTCTGAAGAAGGGTCTCGACCCGAAACGTCACCCATTCCTTCTCTCCCGAGATGCTGCCTGACCTGCTGAGTTACTCCAGCATTTTGTGAATAAATCGATTTGTACCAGCATCTGCAGTTATTTTCTTATATCTATCTATCTATCTATCTATCTATCTATCTCTCCTTTCCCATTCTTTTTTTAAATCTATGTCTACCACTCTATTTATTTATCTATGTTTATTTATTTATTTATTTATTTATTTAAATTTTTATTTTTATTTCTATTCTTCCTTTCTTTCTTCATTTCCAGCTTCCGTTTGTGCTGTTACCCAGTCTGTCTCTCCGTTTATACCTCTGCCTGCCTGTGCAACTCTTCACCTACCCATCTCAGCATGTCTAGCTGGATATGATAAATACAGAGAGATTCGGTTACAATCAATGCGGATGTCATTAAATGCACAATCTGTTTTATTTTTACCAACTGGAGCTTGAGAAATGTATTACGTGAGATGAGTCATTCAAGCCATGATCATTGCCCTGCATTCTTAAAACACCGTAACCAGACTGACAGATTTAAACAAATTAGGACTGTGGGCAGACAAATTATATCCTATCTTTAGTGTTGAAAAGATGTAAAAGTACAAATGTGTCATGATTTTGTCACCACACTAATAATCTATCACCCAGAGAATGGAAGTTCTTTCTTCGCTCTAAGTAAGTTCAGAATTTGAATACTCTCTTTGAAATGTGTGGAATTAGGAACATGTTTGAATGCGAGAGTGAGGAACACTTGGCAGTGGTAGAGTTGCTGCCATGCAACCCTTGCAGCACCGGAGACCCAGGTTCGATCCCGACCACGGGTGCTGTCTGTCCATTACCGCGTGCGTTTTCTCCGAGATCTTCAGTTTCGTCCCACACTCCAAAGACATACAGGTATGTAGGTTAATTGGCTTGCTATTAAAAAAAATGTCCCTTGTGTGTGTGGCATCGTATTAGTAATCTTGGTGGGCCGGAAGGCCTGTTTCCACGCTGTATCTCTAAACTAATCTAAACACTCGTGAAAATGACCCGTGCACAGCCCTGTGGAAGGAGGTCTTGCTTTACCACAAGGGCACCCTCCATCACACATATCTCCATCGTGTGGCATGGATTTTCCACCATGTTGAATGGGGTTGATGCAGAACTGGGGCATGTAGCGGGGGATCCACAAAACATCATGCGGCAGCAGCAATGATTTATAAAGCACCGCACTCATGCTTCTCACATCTCATCACCGTCACACCAAATCAGGGGGCCAGATTCATTGACAAGTTCAGAAAAGTATACTGGGAACACTTCTGTAAATGAGTGGGCAACCTTTCGAATGTGCAACATTGGCCCCCGAGACCCAGGATCGATTCCGACCTCCAGTGTCATCTGAGTGGAGTTCGAATGTTCTCCCCTTGACCACCTGGGATTTCTTCAGGTGCTCAGATTCCTCCCACATCCAATGACATATGGGTTGGGAGGTTGATTGGCTGCTGTACATTGCTCCTAGTGTGTAGACAAGTGGTAGAATCGAGAGAGAGTTGCTGGGAATGTGGGGAGGATTAAAAAATGGAATTAACTAGGATTAGTGTAAATTGGTGATTGACAATTGGCCCGGACTCGGTGGGCTGAAGGACCTGTTTCCATGCTGCATCTCGCTATGACTCCATGACTACACGTGTCCTAAACAGAAGAAGGTGTTTGAAGCTGAGCGATGCCACAACCTAATGGATCTGATCCAAGTTCTGCTGTCCAATTACATTCCATCGTGGTTGGTTGGCAGTGGATAAGTGAAGAAGAGGAGATAAGAGGAGAGGTGGACTGTCCCCACCATCATGTCAGCAGAGCACAGCACCAAAGTGAGTGTAAAAACATAGTTAAAGAACTTGCAGAGATAATCAACCAGGCTCACCTTCATTGTTGGGATTGGGTCCACATTACTGGGTCCCCTCAGACTTATCTCCACTCCTACTGTGGAGTCCATGTCACAGAGACCACCCTTCAGACCACCATCATTCCTGCTGTGTTATCCATCTCATTTGGTTCGCTCCTCAGAACCACCTTCATGCCTGTAGAGGTATGCAGTCTGAAGAAGGGTCTCGACCCGAAATGTCACCCATTCCTTCTCTCCTGAGATGCTGCCTGACCCGCTGAGTTACTCCAGCATTTTGTGATACCTTCACTCCTTCTATGATGCCTGCCATTACATGGAGTGCTCCTCAGCCAATCTGATTAACTCTATATAAATACGTTCAAGTAGGAAACGCCAGAAATTGGTCAAAATCAACAAGGAGTCCATTCATCGAGTCACGACGCTGTGTGAAGTCCCACCCCATTGTGCTTGTTCAGTATATCCTTGCTGCCTGCAATAATTCACTGGCACAATGAATTAAAAATCCTTTGACTTTTCATTCATTGGACTTTGGACCTTTTCTGCTTTATCCCAATTTTATCCAACGATTCGGGACTCAAAGACCTTATCCAGGAGATATCAACATAGAAGGAGGACTCACAGATAAGCTGAAGTTTGTTTCAGGCTTAGAGGTACACAACAGGATGTCAGGTGATGTGCCCTTTTTGGAAATCAGCCACTGATGGAAATCAGCCATCTCATTTAACCTGAAAATGGGGTGGAGGAAGATTACAACACCATCCCAAAAAAAGCACTGGATCTTGCCTTTCTGGTATTTAAATTGGGGGGCATTTTGACTGAGAAGTTCCAAATGCGTGTCATCCATATGGAAGAAAGCAAGGCAACAAAACAACACACAGGCTAGGACTTAATTCCAGACTAAATCTTTATTCCTCGGAGCGCAGAAGGCCGAGGGGTGACCTTATGCAGATATCTAAAATCATGAGGGAAATGCTTGGTCCATTTCCCAGGGTAGGGGAATCAGGAACTAGAGGGCATAGGTTTAAAGTCAGATAGGAAAGATCTAACAGAGACCTGAGGGTTTCACACAGAGGGTTGTGAGTATATGGTCCAAGCTGCCAGAGTCATTGAGGTGGATACAATAACAACATTTAAAAGACTTTTGGACAGGCACACAGATATGAAAGATTGAGAGGAATATGAGCTAGGGGTGGGCAAATGGAACTAGCTTGGATGGGGCATCGTGATCAGCATGAACGAGTAAGGACCAAAGGGCCTGTGTCCATGCTGTATAACTTAATGACACAGCTGAGGGACGACAAATGTGAGGAACCCCCCCTCAGGGAACTCCAAACTCCAATTATGATAGTGTTGAGAAAGAGAAGCCATATCTGGAAGGTACTTAAAACAGACCGCGTGGAACAGAATCGGGGGATTCCCAAGGAGCTGGTAGTAGTAGAGGCATGGTGGTGAAACACAGGCTTGTTAATTCAATCATAGAGCAAGGTGTCACCAGCAAGGCCAAACACTAAGGGGAAGCTCTATTCCCCATTGAATGGCTTAATAGGTCACTGCAGAGATTAGATTAGCTGAGAGACAACCAGGTTACGGTAGGTATAGAGTTATATGCATTTGGATGATCAGCCATGATCATAATGAATGGTGGAGCAGGCTTGAAGAATTGCCTAATCCTGCACCTATTTTCCATCTTCTATTCTTCCCCTGTCTGGGAGCTCTAGACTGAGGATTTATGACCGAAATGAAGAAAAACATTCTCAAAAAGTGATGAATCTTTGGAAATCTCTACCTCTGAGGCTGTGGAGGCTCAGTCATTGGGGTGATGCAGAGTAAAAGCCAATGGAGATTGGGGGAACCTTCGGGTTTCCACAGGAAAATAGCATGAGGGAGAAGATCAGCCATGATGGAACAGGCTCGAAGGGCTGAATGGCTTCCTCCTCCTGCTTCTGATGTTATCATATTAAGGCAGCTGCAGGGATGAGTTTCAGAGAGGCTCTGACTGATTTTCCCAGACTCCCGCTGCACTTCCCAACCGAACCACTGGGGGTGCCGCCTGCAACAGAAATGCCTCACATTTATGACATTGACCCCTTGCCAGTACAAACACGACAGCAAATTATGTTAATTAATTGAGAAAGGGACACGCTGACCCTGCTTACATGCAGGCACTGGAGAGGAACTGCTCTCCTTTCAGTTCCGTAATGTGTTTATGTAAATGTTTTGTTTCAATGTCACGGGCCCATTTCCTTCAATCTGTCTGTCTTGCACTTCTCGTGAGAAGTGATGAAAATTCATAAGGAATTCGGATTGTATCGAGACTGTGCCACTATTCAGAAAGAGTCAAGGCCCACCCCGAACTTGTCCATTCTCCCACCCGCTCCCTGGATTCTGTGATTATCCAAGAATCCCAAAAGCATTTTGGTTTGCCTTGTATGCACTGAACGATTGAGCACCAGTAACCTTCCATGGTAGAGAATTCTGATGATTCATTGCCCTGTGATGGAAGAAATCTCCACTCATCATAGTCTTAGATGGCCATTCCTTATTCCCCATTCCCATCTGAAAATATAGCCTCCCTGTACCTATTTTGCCAACCCATGTAGTACCAAGAAAGCACAACAACGGACATCATTTAGAGAGTCATAGAGTCATACGGTGTGGAAACAGGCTCTCCGGCACAACTTGCCCACATCGACCAACATGTCCCACCTACTCTAGTCCCACCTTCCTGCATTTGGCCCATATCCCTCTAAACCTATCCTATCCATGTACCTGTCTAAATGTTTCTTAAATATTGTGATGGTACCTGCCTCAACTACATCCTCCGGCAGCTTGTTCCATAAACCCACCATCCTTTGTGTAAAAAAGTTTCTCCTCAGGTTCCTATTTAATCTTTACCCCCTCGCCTTAAACCTATATCCTCTGATTCCTGATTCCGTTACTCTGGGCATTAAACCGATCCATTGCTCTCAAGAGTTTGTACACCCCTATAAGATCACCCCTCATTCTCATGGGGTCCATGGAATAAGAGTCCTGGCCTGGTTAACATCGCCCGATAGCTTAGGCCCTCGTGTCCTGGCAACATCTTTATAAATCTTCTCTGCACATTTAACAACACAAAATGTTGGAGTCATTCAGTGGGTCAGGCAGCATCTCTGGAAAACATGGAGAGGTGATGTTTTGGGTCAGGACCATTCTTTAGACCTGTCCAAACCCGAAACATCAGCATTTGATTAGAAATGATGATAAATGCATAATTTTCATCACAAGCCTGTAACCAGTGTTGTGCAAATAGCAATGGGATAGAAATGGGCTCACTTTAATCCGAACCACAATAAAACACCACTCATCATAGGCCTCCAATCTGAAAACACCCTTCCACCACTATCCTCTGCACCCTTCCAAAAAGCTAAATATGGATCCAGTTTTCTAGCTCTCCCTGAATGCCATGGGATCTAACCTTCAAGAGCAGCCTAACATGTGGAACCTTATCAAATGCCTTGGTGAAGTCCAAATAGACACACACCACGGCCTTGCTCTCGTCAGCCTTTTTGTTTATGTCTTCCAAAAACACAGGCAAATTCCTAAGATACTATTTCCCACGTACAAAACCATGCTGACTCTCCCTAATCAGTCCCTGTCTATCCAAATGCATGCGTATCTTATCCCTTAGAATCCTCTCCAGTAACTTACCTACCACAGACACCAGGCTCACTGGTCTATAGTTCCCAGGATTTTCCTTGCAGCCCTTGTTTCATAGTGGTACAACATTAGCTACCCTCCAGTCATCTGGCACCTCATCTGTGTCTAATAATGATTCATATATCTCAGCCTGGGCTCCTGCAATTTCTTCGCTAGCTTCCCACAGTCTTCCAGGGATACACTTGATCCCAGCTGCCGAAACCTGTCCCATGCCTCTTTCTTTTCCTGACCAGAGCCTCAACATCTTTCATCATCCAGGGTTCCGTGCTCCCAGCTGCTTTGCCCTTCACTCTAACAGGAAGCTGCGTGCCTTCAACTCTCACCGTCACTGTTTAAAAGCATCCCACTTTTCAGAGGTCCCTTAGCCCGCAAACAACCTCCTGCAAGCAACTTTTACAAGTACCTGTCTAATACCATCAAAGTTGGCCTTGCCCCAATTGAGAACTTTAACTTGTGGACTTGCTTTCATCTATAACTCTTTTAAAACTGATAGAACTGTTGTCATTGGTCCCAGAAGGCTCTCCCACTTTAGTCACTTGCCCTTCCCAATTTCCAAAGAGTGGGTCATGCTTTGTTCTCTCCCTTGTAGGACCCTCTAAATATTGACTAATGAAACTTTCCTGAGCACAATTGGCAAATTCCGCACCATCTAAGCCCTTGGCACAATGACAGCCCCAGCCTATATTGGCAAGTTAAAATTCCTTACCATGACAACCCTATTAGTCTTGCAGCTGCCTGCAATCTCCCGGCATATTTGTTCTTCTAATTCCCATTGACTATTTGGGGGCCTACAGTACACTCCCAACAAGGTGATCATCCCCTCTATATTTCTCAGCTCCACTCATATAGCATCACTGGACAAACCATTAGTAATTTCATCTCGGATGATTGCTGTGACATTCTCCTCAATCAATAAAGCAATCGTCCTACTCTTTAACAGCACCCCTATCTCGCCTGCAGAACCTGCACCGAGAACATTGAGCTGCCAGTCCCGTCCCTCCCTTAGCCAGGTTTCTGTAAATGGCTATAATGTCCCAGTCACACGTACTTATCCACACTCTTGAGTTCATCCACCTTTCCCGTCAGACCTCTCGCTTTGAAATAAATGCAGGTTAATCCTTCCTCGTTCCCTGCCATGCTCCTGCCTATTCTGTCTGCAGAACTTACTTTCATCGCCTTCCAGCCTCTCACCTGCCTTAATCCTGCTTTGAATCCTGTCACCCTGCCAGCATAGTTTAAAACCATTCCGGATAGCACTGGCAAACCTGCCTGCCAGGATATTTGTTTCCCTCCGTCTTGTCCACCTTCTCCTCTGCCCATGAAGATATCCCAATTGTCTAATCCCCGCTCCCTGCACCAAATCCTCACCTGTCCTAGCTTCCTATATGTGTGATATTCTGCCAGGTCAGACCATGCAAGATTTCATCAGGTAACACAAAAAGAAAGGAAACAGAGAGCAGAATATAGTGCTACAGCCAAAGAGAAAGTGCAGATTAAAAAGAGTAAGGACAACTAACAAGGTAGATTGGAAGATTGGGAATTCAGCCCGACCGTTTGAAAGGACGATTCAAGAGACTGATACCAGCAGGGAAGAAGCTGGCCTTGAATTTGGTGGTACATTCTTTCAGGCCTTTGTGTCTTCTGCCTGACGCGAGAGGGGAGAAGAGGGAATGATCGGAATGTGAGCAGTCCTTGAATATGTTGGCTGGTTTCCCAAGGTAGCGTGAAGTGTAGTTGGAGTCGAAGGGAGGAAGTTGGTTTGTGTGACGGACTGGGCTGCACCCACAACTCTCTGCAATTTCATGCAGTCTTGGGCAAAGCAATTGCCAAAGCAAACTATGATGATCCTGATAGGATGTTTTCTATTGCCCAGGTGCAGGTGAGTGGTAGAATCAGGAGGAAGTAGCTGAGAATTATGGAGTGAATTTTAAAAGTGGGATTAGTGTAAATGAATGGTTGGTGGTTAGCCAAAGGGGCTGGGCCCATGCTGTCTTGCTGAATGACGTATTCAGATATGTGCCTGACTAACAACTACTTAATATCAACAGGTGACAATCTAAAATATATAAACCCCTAATCTTGGTGGCAGAAATATATATAATCCTCTCATTCATAGTTTAGCAAACTAACTAGGAAGCTCTGAAGACTTTATACTGGAAGTTTACCGGTAGCATTGGCTTCAGTGTTTAGGGAACTAAGTACCCTGGATAATTAACTTCATGGTAAAGCACTGAAAACATGTTTTTATATCCCAATATCTAAAATAATTGTGATGGTTTAGCTGTTATGTTCATAAATTCATTAGAGATAGGAACAGAATTAGGCCATTCGGCCCATCATCTCTACTCCGCTATTCAATCATGGCTGATCTATCTATCCCTATCAACTCCATTCTCTTGCCTTCTTCCCACAACCCCTGACACCCGTACTAATCAAGTTATGTTACTGAAGTGTCATGGAATCATGGAGCTATACTGCACACCTTCAGCCCAAGTGGCCCTTCAGCCCAATGCATTCATGCCGACACTGTATCTGAGTTAGTCTCACTTGCTCATATCCCTCCAAACCTTTCCTATCCGTGTCCCTGTCCTAGTGTGTTTTGAATGTCATAATTGTTGTGTCGCCTCTACCAATTGCTCTGTCAACTCATCCCGTGTACACACCACCCTTTGTGTGTAAAACGTACACCTCAGGTCCTTTTCAAATCTCCCCCCCCCCCCCCCTCCACCCCCCCCCCCCCCCCCCCACCCTCTCACTTCTGGACACCAGTGGTATCCAGAAATCTAAACTCGTGATCTGAAATCATGAGCTTGAAGCCTTCAACGACAGCTGGAGTCATAGAGTGATAGAGTGATACAGCGTGGAAACGAAGTGCTGTTAGATATGGACTTTAAGTTTGTGACTTGGGGATGATGAAGGAATGCTGTGGGCCCAACTTGCCCACACCGGCCGACATGTCCCAGCTACACTAGTCCCACCTGCCTGCGCTTGGTCCATATCCCTCCAAACCTGTCCTATCCATGTACCTGTCTAACTGTTTCTTAAACATTGGGATAGTACCAACCTCAACTCCCTCATCTGGCAGCTTGTTCCATACACCCACCACCCTTTGTGTGAAAAAGTTACCCCTCAGATTCCTATTAAACCTTTTCCCCTTCACCTTGAACCTATGTCCTCTGGTCCTCGGTTCCACTACTCTGGGCAAGAGACTGCGCATCTACCCGAACTATTCCTCTCATGATTTTATATACCTCTATAAGATCTCCTCTCATCCTCCTGCGCTCCAAGGAATAGAGACCCAACCTACTCAACCTCTCCCTATAGCTCACACCCTCTAGTTCTGGCAACATCCTCATAAATCTTCTCTGAACCCTTTGTGGCTTGATAATATCTTTCCTGTAACATGGTGCCCAGAACTGAACACAATAAGGAGAATTTCATAAGAGAATTTAAATTCAGTTCATTAAATAAACCTGAATAGCTGAGACAATAATGAAGATACCAGATTCTTATAAGAAAATATCTGGACCTTTAATGAATGTTAGGGAGGGAGGTTTGATATCCTTCTCTGCTCTGGCCGGCACGTGAATGCTGGTGACGTATAACTGCCCTCTGATCACTCTCCCGCAGGGCCAATGCAGATGGGAGCTGCTGCCCACACTATATAAAAGAATAAACTGAAATGAAATAATTTTAGTTTAAAAAGAAATACAGACGATTTTTAATGTAAGGGCCATGGAAAGATTAGTAGTTTTTCTAACAAAGAGGTATGTCAAAATGTACATCTTTGGTGACACGGTGGCATAGCGGTAGAGATACTGCCTTACAGCGCCAGAGACCCGAGATCCCTCCTGACTATGGGTGCTTGTCTGTACGGAGTTTGTACGTTCTCCCCATGCCCTGCGTGGGTTTTCTCTAAGACCTTCGGTTTTCTCCCACATTCCAATGACGTACAGGTTTGTAGGTTAATTGGCTTGGTATAAATGTAAAATAATTGTCCCTAGTGTGTGTGGGATAGTGTTAGTGTGCAGGGATCGTTGGTCAGTGCCAGCTCGGTCGCCAAAGGGCCTGTTTCCACGCTGTATCTCTAAACTAAACTAAACTAAACTAAACCAAACTAAAATAGCAAAACAATTCTTTTGCATTACTGTTTAATAACTGTGCATGGCAACTAGATTTAGTTTAGTTTAGAGTTACAGCATGGAAACAGGACCTTCAGCCCACCGAGTCCACAGCAACCAGCAATCCCCGTACACTAGCACTATCCTACACACTAGGGACAATTTACTTTATTTACTGAAGCCAATTAACCTACAAACCTGTATGTCTTCGGAGTGTGGGTGGAAACTGGAGCAGCCGGGGAAAACCCACGTGGTCACGGGGAGAACGTACAAACTCCGTTCAGACAGCACCCGTAATTTGATCGAACCCGGGTCTCTGGCGCTGTAAGGCAGCAACTCAACTACTGTGCCGTTGTGCCGCCTTTCTGAGCCAATTTGATTTGATCATATTTGAAACATATAAATCTAAAAAGTAAGAGCAGAGTAAGGCCATTTGATCCATCCATCCTGCTCTGCCATTCAGTGAGATCAAGTCTAACCCTCCAAATGAACTAAGGGCATTGACCGGAAGATTAGATCATATGAGATCCAGGATGAGCTAGCCAGTTAGATAGAAACATAGAAACATAGAAACATAGAAAATAGGTGCAGGAGTAGGCCATTCGGCCCTTCGAGCCTGCACCGCCATTCAATATGATCATGGCTGATCATTCAGCTCAGTAGCCTGTACCTGCCTCCTCTCCATACCCCCTGATCCCTTTAGCAAAAAGGGCCACATCTAACTCCCTCTTAAATATAGCCAATGAACTGGCCTCAACTACCTTCTGTGGCAGATAATTCCACAGACTCACCACTCTCTGTGTGAAGAAATGTTTTCTCATCTCGGTCCTAAAAGACTTCCCCCTTATCCTTAAGCTGTGACCCCTGGTTCTGGACTCCCCCAACATCGGGAACAATTTTCCAGCATCTAGCCTCTCCAACCCCTTAAGAATTTTATATGTTTCTATAAGATCCCCCCTCAGTCTTCTAAATTCCAGCGAGTACAAGCCCAGTCTATCTAGTTTTTCCTCATATGCAGAATTGGCTCAGTTGTAGGAGTCAGCGGGTGGTAGTAGAGGGCTAGTTTTCAGATAGGAGGCCACATGGGTTTCTCTGGACACACCATAGAGCCATACAGCATGGAAACAGGCCCTTCAGCCCAACTTTCCCATGCTAACAACGCGGTCCCATCTACACTAGTCCCACCTGCCTGTATTTGGCCCATATCCCTCGAAAACTTTCCTGTCCATGTACCTGCCCAAATATCTTTTACTTGTTGTTATAGATGTTGAGGCATGTACCTGCCTCAACTACCTCCTCTGGAAGCTCATTCCATGAGTGGAAAAAGTTGCCCCTCAGATTCCTATTAAACCTCTCACCTTAAACCCATGTCATCTTGTACTTCATTGAAATGGTCCCGGCAAGCCTCGTGGCAGAAGGTCCGGGCGAGACATGGCCATACCCCGACAGCAGGCCTGGTTCACCCGCCGTGGAACCAGGAGAGGGAAGCCTCTGAGCCCAGCCACTGCTCGCCCCCGAAAACCAGGATCTGGAGGGCAGGTGGAGGGAGTCAACAATGGCAGCAGATGCTGGGCAAGGTCCGGTAAGAAGAACCGGGGGTGGGGGGGGGGGGGGAATGGAGGGGGGGGTCTTACCTTCTACGCCTTCAGAAATGTGAAAACGCACACTACCCAGATTCGGGGACTTTTTCTTCCCAGCTGTTATTAGGCAACTGAATCATCCTATCCCACCACAACCCGACAGCGGTGCTGAACTACTATCTACCTCTGATGTCCCTTGGACTACCCTTGATCGGACTTTGCCTTTGCCTTGCACTAAACGTAATTCCCTTATCACATATCTATACACTGTAAATGGATCCATTCTAATCATGTATTGTCTTTTTGCTGACTGTTTAGCACGCAACAAAAAACCTTTCACTGTACCTCAGTACACGTGACAATAAACTAAACCGAAACTGAACTGAGCTGCGGGAGGTGCCCACGGGGAACAAAGGTTGACGATGGCCGGGCAAGGAGAGGGACGATGGCTCATGGAACGACCGGATGGAGGCTACAGCTGCAGTGGGCCTTTATGGCTGGCTGCAGCTGAGACAGTCAAATGGCACCAAAACCTGGCGGCTCCGGTATATAGACTCTGTGAACTCTTTCTATGCGTTCTGCACTTAACTGGGAATTGTACTTATGTATGGCAATAAACTTACTGATTTGTGTGCAAAAAAAAAATGTCATTCACCTTGATAGACATGATAATAAAGCAACCATTGAACCTTTACTCTGGGTAAAATACTCTGTGCATCTACTCTATCTATTCCCCTCATGACCTTGTGCACCTCTATAAGATCACCCCTCATCCCCCTGGGAACAAGGGCGTAGACTGCTCAATCTCTCTCTATAGCTCAGGCCCTCGAGTCCTGGCAACGTTCTTGTAAATCTTCTTTGCACTCTTTCCAACTTAACGCCATCTTCCCTGTAGCAGAGTGGCCAAAACCCCAAACGTGGCCTCACAAATGTTTTGTACAACTTTAACATAACATCCCAAATTCTGGGACCAATCACCTTCTCTTGTGTCATATTAAATAAGTAAATTTCTTCCTTCAAAAACACTCTTTGCGTGTTTCGAAGGTGAGTTTAAACAAGAAGTCACTCATTCAGAAACATTCAGAAACATACGCATAGTGGAAGGAGGCAGATGTATGATGTGTGTGCTGAATCACTCTGTTACACTAAGGACATTGTTTCTTTGTAGGTGAGCACTGATGTAACCTATTGATACCACGTTAAGTGACTTCTACCTTGGAATGATCTTTCTGCCTTTAAAGTGTTATACTAATGAAAATTGCTGTTATTGAATTAGAACAGTGACTGTACTTTAAAAATACTCAAAGGTATGTTCTGTTCTGGTTCAATAAAGCTGTGCTCACTTTCCAAAGTTATCTTGCCTGCATCACAGACCATTGCATTTCTTAACTACCAACCACAAGGGTTTTGGAATTGAACGATAACACGTTGTAGTGCTTGAAGCCATTTATCACCACGCTTCGTATCTTTAGGATGGTGTTATCCAATTCTTTTATCTGTTTTTTGTACTTCATTGATTGTACAATAATTATTTTTTACCTCATTGATTATGTAATTTGTAGCCTTTCCACTTGAAAGGAAACTGCTCCCTCGTAATTTTCAGAATAAATTAAGCTAAGTTGAATTAAATTGTGCCAGGCAGCTCTTCATTGGTAAATCTATGCGCGCATCCCTCAAGCATCTGTCAGTTCCTCAAGGTTTGCATTTCCCCATGGGTTTATAGCTCCACTGATCCATGCTAGCTCAGACTCACTCTTGGTGTCATGCAGCATGGAAACATGTCCTTTGGCCCACCACATCCATGCTGACAATCAAGTGCCCACTTACGCCAATCCTCCACTAATCTCAATTTATACTCCTCACACTCCCATTAACTCTCACCAATTCTACCACTCACTCGAGCACTAAACGCAGTATTGTGCTTGGCATTCTGAAGTGAAGTTAGTAATAAGACACAAAAAGCTGGAGTAACTCAGAAGGACAGGCAATATCTCTGGAAAAATGGAATACCTGATGTTTCGGTCTGAGGAAGGGTCTCGACCCGAAACGTCACCTATTCCTTATCTCCAGAGATGTGGCCTGACCGGCTGAGCTACTCCAGCTTTTTGTGTCCATCTTTAGAAATAAGACTATTGTCGAATTTAATAATCTTTCTTGCTTGCTATGGGCAATTTACAGTAGCCCATTAATCTACCAACATGCATGGCCTAGGGCAAGGGAGAAAACAGGAGACATTGGAGGAAACTCATGCAGTCACTAGAAGAACATGCAAACTCCTCACAGACAGCATCGGAGGTCAGGTTCAAACTTTTGAATCTTTTCTTCTGCCTATTTGGTGATGACATACCTGTAACAAAGCTCAGAATGGATTCAGCCAGCCTGCTGCTACTATGGGATATTGATTGAGCATTTAACTCAGCATTCTGTTTGGCATACTGAACTGAAGTTAGCAATAAGGCTATTGTCGATTCTAATCATGCTGCTTGCTCTGGTATCAGCAGTGTCCATCTAAATCATCCGGATCATGGCCTCTGCCTAACTAAAGCAAAAGACTTCATGATGAGTGTTTTCAATCCACACAACATAAAACCAGCTAATGTAGAACACAAGGTGCTGGAGTAACTCAATGAATGAATGAATGAATGAATGAATGAATAAGTTTATTGGCCAAGTATGTGCACATACAAGGAATGTGCCTTGGTGCTCCGCTCACAAACGACAACACAAACATACAGTTAACAATTAAGAATAAAGCATAACCACATCAAAACAATAAGGATACAACGTTACGGTCTAAACATGTGGGTGAAAATAAACCAGAGCAAAAAAGAGACTACAGACTTTGGTTATTAAGTAGAACTATCACTCGTGGACAAAAAGCTGTTTTTTTTGTCTGGCTGTGGCTGCTTTGACAGTCCGGAGTTGCCTTCCAGAGGCAAGTGCTTCAAAGATTTTATGGCCAGGGTGAGAGGGGTCAGAGATGATCTTGCCCGCTCGCTTCTTGGCCCTTGCAGCGTACAGTTCGTCAATGGGGGGAAGGTTGCAGCCAACAACCTTCTCAGCTGATCGAACGATCCGTTGCAGCCTCCGGATGTCGTGCTTGGTGGCTGAGCCAAACCGGACCATAATGGAGAAGGTGAGGACGGACTCAATGATAGCAGTTTAGAATTGAACTGCAGATGCTGGAATCTTGCGAGTAGCACAAAGCGCTGGAGTAACTCAGAGGGCCAGGCATCATCTCAGGAATACATGTATAGGCAATGTTTCACGTCAGGACTCTTCTTCAGACCTGAAACGTTGCCTATCCATGTTTTGCAGAGATGCTGCCTGACCCGTTGAGTTATTCCAGCTCTTTGAGCTATTCGCAAGGTTCCAGCATCTGTAGTTCCATGGGTCGACAGAGATGTGATGCTGGCGCTCTATAAGGCCGTATTTGGAGTACTGTGAGCAAATCTGGGCCCCACATCTGAGGAAGGATGTGTTGGCTCTGAAGCATGTCCAGAGGAGGTTTACAAGAATGATTCCAGGAATGAGTGGGTTAGCATACGAAATCGAGCAGGCCATCCGACGGCTGAGAAGCGGTAAGGCACCGGGCACTGACGGCTGAGAACCGGTAAGGCACCGGGCACCGACGGCATTCACCCGGAATACATATAAAACCAAGGTAAGAAGGCAATCGGCTGGCTGCGCTCCTTCCTCTCCACGTGTTTCCGCTGCTTGAAGCTGCCAAAGATCTGGTGCCGTGCCAAGGTGAGCGCTCTGCTGAAGCCAAACAAGCCCAGCGATGACCCCAAGGGACACTGACCCATCTCACTGCTTCTCAAGCTCCTGGAACATCTCCTTCACACACGTTTCAACCCAGTGATCGATCCCCAGCTGCCCAGAGAACAGGCTGGTTTCCGAAGCGGTAGGTCAATGGCGGACCAGGTGACCCTCCTGTGCCAAGAGGACTTCCAGGCAGGGGAGAAGGCCGGCGCTGTCTTCTTGGACCTCACAGCTGCGTATGATACAGTCTGGCTGCGTGGACTACATATAAAGCTTCTGGAAACCATCCCAGACAAGCACACGGTGAGCTTCATCATGGAGATGTTGAGCAACCGCAGCTTCCGGCTACACACCAGCAACGGCCAAGGCAGCAGGGTGAGGAAACTCAAGAACAACGTCCCACAGGGCTCTGTGCTGGCACCAATGCTGTTCAACATCTACATCCGTGACCTGCCTGCAACCCAGTCAAAGAAGTATGGCTATGCTGATGACCTGGCCACTCTACTCAGTAAGTCATCCTGGGAAACAGCAGAAGAGGGCCTCTCTGAAGACATGAACATCTTGTCTTCATATTTGAGGAACTGGCATCTTAGGCTCAGCACGGGTAAGACAACATCCTCAATGTTCCATCTTAACAACAGGGAGATGAACGTGATGGTGGATAACGCCCGGTTACAGTCCCAGCCCGCCCCCACGTACCTCGGAGTGAAGCTCGACAGAACGCTGTCATTTAAACAACACCTGGAAGGTGCCACGGTAAAGATAAGCGCCCGTGCCGCACTGATACGGCGCCTAGATGGCACCACATGGGGAGCCACGATGAAGACACTGCGCATGTCCACAGTGGCCCTGGTGTTCTCAGCCACCGAGTACTGCGCCCCGGTCTGGTGCCGTAGCCCTCACGCTAAGAAGCTGGATGCTGCCCTCAACAGCGCCCTATGGACTGTCTCCGGATGCCTACTTGCCACCCCATTAAACCTACTGCCCATCCTTGCTGGCATCGCCCCGGCCAACATCAGACGAGAAGCAGCCACGCTGGCCCTTTCTCGAAAGGCACAGGCCAGTGATTTCCACCTTCTCCATCAGATCGGCACAGAGACACCACGACACGTGCGCCTCAAGTCACGGCGCCCCTTTGCCATGCAAGCCCACGAGCTGCTCTGTACAACACCGGTTGACACTTCCAAGGCCACCTGGGTCAAGACGAGGTGGAGAGACCAGTGGAAGTCAGCGGAACCATCTAGGCTACACCGCTACATTGGTGAACCCATGGACGTCCCTGGCCAGGACCTGCCCCGAAAGCAGTGGAGAACCCTCAATCGCTTGAGGACAGGCGTCGGACGCTATGGAGTAGCGATGAAGAGGTGGGGTCTCGTGGACAGTGCCTCCTGCGTGTGTGGGGACCCAACACAGACAGTGGAGCACATAGTCACCAGTTGCCCCAAATACCGGCCACCGAATGGTGAACGAGGTCTGATTGACCCGGACGATGACACGTTGGCCTGGCTCGCCTCAACGGAGCTGCAGGTCTAAAAGACATACGACAGAAGAAGAAGCATTTGACAGCACTGGGCCTCTACTCGCTGGAGTTTAGAAGGTTATGGGTGAACCTCAGTGAAACATAAAATAATGAAAGGTATAGATAGAGAGAATGTGCAAAGGATGTTTCCACTGGTGGGAGAGTCTAGGATCAGAGGTCATAGCTTCAGAATTAAAGGGTGCTCTTTTAAAAAGGATGTGAGAAGGAACTTCTTTAGTCAGTAGGGAGTTAATCTGTGGAGGCCAAGTCAGTGGATATTTTTAAGGCAAAGATAGACAACTTCTTGATTAGAATGGGTGTCAAGGGTAATGGGGAGAAGGCAGGAAAATGGGATTAGGTGGCAGAGATCAGCCATTGTTGAATGCGGAGTAGACTCGATGGGCCAAATGTCCTAATTCTATTCTGGTGCCAGGGTTCAAGACATCACGGACCGGCTTCAGAACATCCTAGCGAGGGAAGGTGATCAACCGGAAGTAGTTGTGCATGTGGGCATGAACGACGTCGGGAAGAAGAGGAAGGACGTACTGCAACGTGAGTTTAGAGAGTTGGGAAGAAGACTGAGAAGTAGGACGTCGATCTGGGTGTCCTAGTGCATCAGTCACTGAAAGGAAGCATGCAGGTACAGCAGGCAGTGAAGAAAGCCAATGAAATGTTGGCCTTCATAACAAGAGGAGCTGAGTATAGGAGCAAAGGGTCCTTCTACAGTTGTACAGGGCCCAAGTGAGACTGCACCTGGAGTACTGGATTACTGTGTGCAGTTTTGGTCTCCAAATTTGAGGAAGGATATTCTTGCTATTGAGGCCGTGCAGTGTAGGTTTACTAGGTTAATTCCCAGAATGGCGGGACTGTCGTATGTTGAAAGGCTGGAGCGACTAGGCTTATATTCACTGGAATTTAGAAGGATGAGGGGGGATCTTATTGAAACATATGATTATTAAGGGGTTGGACACAAAAGAGGCAGGAAATGTGTTCCCAATGTTGGGGGAGTCCAGAACCAGGGGCCACAGTTTAGGAATAAGAGGTAGGCCATTTAGAACAGAGATGAGGAAAATCTTTTTCAGTCAGAGAGTTGTGAATCTGTGGAATTCTCTGCCTCAGAAGGCAGTGGAGGCCAGTTCTCTGAATGCTTTCAAGAGAGATCTAGATAGAGCTCTTAAGGATAGCGGAGTTAGGGGGTATGGGGAGAAGGCAGGAATGGGGTACTGATTGAGAATGATCAGCCATGATCACATTGAATGGTGGTGCTAGCTCAAAGGGCCGAATGGCCTACTCCTGCACCTATTGTCTATTGTCTATTGTCTATTCCTATAACTTGTGAACTTGTGACATTAAACCTTAGCTAATCTAATTTTCAAGAACAAAAAACATCTTCTTTAGCATCACAACATTATCCCAGCCCTGTAGCACATAGAGAGGTCCTATGCACTGCATCAAACCATGTCTGTCTATCACTGCCTAATTCAGGTCTCATCAATTCTCTCTGACTTACCAATTCTGGATAAATGGCCTACTTTGAATTCAGACTTATTTTGAATTCAGACTTTCAAAACTAGATGAATCTATTCAGAGTCCATGTCTGAAAGTGACATCTTTCATCTTTCGTTGCTGTGGCAACAGCTCAGACTATTCTAAAAAAGCAGCATTAGACTTTAGAGATACAGCACAGAAACAGGCCCTTCGGCCCGACAAGACCGCGCTGACCAACGATCACCCCATGCACTAGCACTGTCACTATCCTACGCCACTGGGGATAATTTATGATTTTACCAATGCCAATTAACCTACAAACCTGTAGGTCTTTGGAGCATGGGAGAAAATCAGTTTTAGTTTAGTTTAGTTTAATTTAGTTCAGAGATACAGCGTTGAAAACAGGCCCTTTGGCCCAAAGATTCTGCACCGACCAGCGATCCCCGCACACGAACACTATCCTACGCACACTCGGGACAATTTACATTTATACCAAGTCGGGGAAGAGAAAATACATTCTGGCCTTCCATCACAGTGAGGAGGTGACTGGAGGAGACTCACAGTGATGGATGCTTCTTTTTTTTTGTTTTGTGTTGGTTTGTGATTGTGTGTGTTATTGCTTATTTTTGTTGCTCTTATTGTTGGACTGTGGGTAACGGAATTTTGTCCAAAAGACTTGTTTTTTTGGATGACAATAAAGGCTATTCTGATTCTGATTCTGATTCTGAATTATCCTACAAACCTAACATCTTTGGAGTGTGGAAGGAAACTGAAGATCTCGGAGAAAACCTACGCAGGTCACAGGGAGAACGTACAAACTCTGTTGAGAAAGGCACCCACAGTCAGGATCGAATCCAGGTCTCTGGCGCTGTAAGGCAGTATCTCTATCACTACGCCACCATGCTGTCCTGGCATGGGAATATGGGACCGTTGGATCATTGTGGTTGGGTATTAGTTCTGATACTCCCCACCCCTTGTGGGATCATAAATGGTTCACCACCATCTCTTCAAGTACAATTAGCAATGAGTGGTAAAAGCTGATCTTGTCAGTGATGTCCACAGCCCAGCACTAAAATAAATTAGAAATGTTTGAGGTGATTTCCCCATAACGATATTACATAGTTATAATAAATATTAGTTTTGAATAATATTCCTGAAAAAGTCAATGGCATTCAGTTGAAGGCTGCGTCCTTGAGCTATTTACCCTGCTAACATTAAGACCACATGCACTGCTCTCTCTGATGGTCACTTTAGCACAATTTCCCCTGTCCTTTCACCATCTCAACCAACCCAGAAACATTGCAGGCTGGGTAGGGT
The DNA here is from genome assembly GCF_053455715.1 of Rhinoraja longicauda. Taxonomy (NCBI): domain Eukaryota; kingdom Metazoa; phylum Chordata; class Chondrichthyes; order Rajiformes; family Arhynchobatidae; genus Rhinoraja; species Rhinoraja longicauda. Next base: position 49,655,919 of record NC_135961.1, on the reverse strand, counting down.
AGGGGATGTGAGCTTTCCACAGTCCAATGCCTGAAGATAATGATGGATCCTTCCCAGCAACAGATCCATCAGTCAAAAGATACAGACTACCTCCACCCCCACCCCAATACTCCCATCCCTCTTTACCTTTCTCACCACTCAATCAGAGCTGGGAAAGTGACACAGGCCCAATTCCTAGGGACAATCAGACAGAACAGGGACAGGCCCTTCAGCCACCATGTCCATGCTTAACTATGTACCTATCTACACTGTGGAGGAAGGAACTACAGATGCTGGTTTACACCAAAGATAGACACAAAATGCTGGAGTAACTCAACGGGTCTAGCAGCATTTTGGGAGAAAAGGAATAGGTGACGTTTCTCCAGAGATGCTGCTTGACCCCTTGAGTTACTCCAGCATTTTGTATTTACCTATCCACATTGTTTAGGGACTAGTGGAATCAAGGGATATGGGGAGAAGGCAGGCATGGGTTATTGATTGTGGACAATCAGCCATGATCACAATGAATGGCGGTGTTGGCTCGAAGGGCCGAATGGCCTCCTCCTGCACCTATTTTCTATGTTTCTATGTTTAGTTTAGTTTAGTTTAGTTTAGTTTAGTTTAATTTAGTTTAGCTTAGTTTAGTGATACAGTGTGAAAACAGGCCTCTCGCCCACCGAGTCCACGCCGACCATCGATCACCTACACCTGTTCTATGTTATCCCACTTTCACATCCGACACACTAGGGGCAATTTGCAGAAGCCAATTAACCTACAAACGTGCACGTCTTTGGAATATTGGAAGAAATCGAATCACCCAGGAAAATTCCATGCGGTCACAATGTGCAAACTGAGCACAAACAGCACCCGTAGTCAAAATTGAACCCGGGTCTCTGATGCTGTGAGGCAGCACACTACCACTGAGCCACTGCACCACTGTGCAATCACTGTGATCCTATTTATCTTCATCCAATCATAGCCTTCTATGCTGTGCAACTCAAGTACTTGTTCAGACGCTTCTGAGATGTCATGAGAGTATTTGCCTCCACCACCTCCTCAGGCAGCACATTCCAGATTCTAGTCATTCTCCGTGTCACATAATTCCCCCTCAGGTTCTCTCTAAATCTCCCACTTGTGATCTAAAACTTGTGCCCGCTTGTCTTTGCCACTCCGGCCATGGGAATAAGATTCCTATCATTCTTACAATGCTATATACCTCTATCAGGATACCAATCAGCCTCCTTCACTCCAAAGAAAGCAAACCCAGCCTATACAATCTCTCCTTTTAATTGAAACTAGACCAAGCGGACCCGTTGGGCCCAAACCTCTCCTGCATTGGTGCAGCACCCTCTCCTACCCCTTCCCCCCTTCCCCCCTCCCCCCTCCCTCCCCCCCCCCCCCCCCCCTTCCCTCCCACCCTCCCCCTCCCTAGGAGATAGATTTAAACGTTTAAATGTGAATAACTTTAAAAATATAACACCGATTTCAATGAGACTTCTTCCATTAGCACCAAAGGCATGACGGTGAGTAAGGTGGGCCTACGATTGTTGCGCTATCGTGAACCGCTTTGGCTGTAGTTCAGGAACAAACAAACAAACAAATGAGAGTTTTAGTATATAATGCTCCAGGCCAGACAACATCCTGGTGAATCTCTACTGCACCCTCTGTAGACAATGACTTCCTTCCTATACTTTACACTTGAGAGATAAAGTGTAGAAACAGACCCTTCGGACCACCGGATCTATGCCAGCCAGCGATCGTCTCATACACTAATACTACCCTACACACTAGGGAATATTTACAATTTTACCTAAGCCAATTAACCTACAAACCTGAATGTCTTTGGAGTATGGGAGGAAACCGAAGCACCCGGAGAAAACACACGCTGTCACGAGGTGAACATACAAACTCCGTACAGACAGCACCCGTGGTCAGGATCAAACCCGGGTCTCTGGTTCCATGAGGCAGAAACTCTACCGCTGCTCCACCAGAACTGCACATACACACAGGATGTGCTGACCGAGGTGTTATGGAGTTGTAACATGACAACCCTGCTCTTGTATACAATGCTAAAATTACAAGCTACATTCGAATTGTTGCTCCTCACCCTCCCACCTCCCTTCCTCCCCTCTCCCTGGGTTGTCCACCTCCTTCACCGCATCCTCCCTTGGCACAGCAAGAGGCAATGCAGCCACGCCGCATTCCACTGCCGGGAGGTTGCAATCTCTAATTGTCCCCGACAGGAACTGCTGCCGGGTATAAAAGTTCAGCAGTGCTCTCAGATGTGGCTGGGGAGAGACTTCGAGGAATGTCAACTATGCCCGCTGGGCAGCAATGAGATGATTGTTTGGGAGGGGACTCCACGTTGCAGAGGTTGGCCGAATGCGGCCAGCTGCTGGTGCAGGTGGGGGTGGGGTGGGGTGGGGTGGGGTGGGGTGGGGTGGGGTGGGGAGAGTGTTTTGGGGGGAGGGTTAGTCGTATGGAAGTACAGCACGGATACAGACCCTTCAGCCCATGGACTCCGTGACACCCATCAGCCGTCCACTTACATTAATCCTACACCGCTCCCATTTTTTAACCTCCTCACATTCCCAGAAACTCCACTCAGATTTGACTGCTCACCTGCACACAAGAGTCCAACGGTTCAGTAGTTCTTTATTGTATGCACAGCACAGTAAAATTATTTTGCACAACCCACAGTCGCCATAGTTTGGCGGCATTTATAAAGAAAAAGATTCAAGGGAAAAAAATCCAAAGTCCACCTGTTGGAAATGCTGGAGTGCCCCTGATAAGCAGTGCCCATCTAAATCATCCCGATCCTGGTCTCTGCCTAACTAAAGCAAAAGACTTCTGCAGGGCCAGGACCAAACCTCACTCTCCTTGTCCGACCGTCTCTGCAGCCTACAGGGACTTCGTCGGCGGCGGCCATCTTGTCTTTGTTCTCAAAGATAGACACAAAAAGCTGGAGTAACTCAGCGTGACAGGCAGCTTCTCTGGAGAGAAGGAATGGGTGACGTTTCGGGTCGAGACTGATGTCTGATTCAGACAGACTTTGTTCACGGCGGGTGCCCAGTCTACCCTTGCTGTCGGCCGGCCAGCCACCAGATGCTCGTGGTCAGCCGTCAGGTCCGTCCTTATTCTCGGCCGGCCGCTGGGTCAGCTCTGGCGCGATTGTTCCCTGCCACTGCCAGGACCTTCCCTTCCCATGGCACCTGCTGGGAGCTTCCCTTCTGCCCATCCGCAGTGGCCAATTAACCTACCAACCTGCAAACGTGGAAATGAAATTAGTGCCGAAAGGAAAATTGGTTCTGAAAGTGGAATCTGAGACACTTTATTTACTAAATAAAGAAAGACTACAAATGAGTATGGTTCAGAAGCTTCTAAGTGTTCTCGTGCATAAAGCACAAGCAGTTAGCAGACAGGTGGATAGGGTAGTTAAGAAAGCATTTGGCATGTCTGCCTTCATGGGAAGGGTATTGACTACAAGAGTTGGGACATCCTGATACAAGTCGTTGGTGAGATCACACTTGAGGTACTGTGCGTAGTTCAGGTCACCCAGCTAAAAGAAGGAGGTCATTAAGTTGGATAGAGTACAGAAGTGATTCATTGGGATGGTACGTAAACTTGTGGGCTTGAGTTATAGGGAGAGGCTGGATTGGTTGGGACTTTAGGGAGCGCAGGTCTTATTGAGGTGTACAAGATTATGGGGGGAACGGGGAAAGTGAACACTCACCATCTACTCTCAGGCTAGAGATTTTGAAAACTAGAGAACATGGTCTTAAGACGAGAGGGGAGAGATTTAAGAGGGATTTCTGCGAGAACCTTTTCACTCAGAAGCAGTCCACATCTGGAATGAGGTGCCAGATGAACCTCATTGTCAACTTTCAAAAGACATTTGGATTGGATATATGAACAGGGACGTTTTAGAGGTGTACGGGAAAAATGCAGGCAAATAGTTTTAACCCAGAATGCCAACTTGGTTGGCCTGGACAGGTGGGTTGAAGTACCTGTTTCCATGCTGTATGGTTCTAGTGCTCTATGACACAAGTAGTATGGAGGGCAAAGAGTATTCTGAGCTTTATTGCAAAGGAGTTGGAGTAGGGGTTTTGATAAAGTTGTGCAGGTTTGGTGAGACCATATCTGGAATAATGTTGCCTCCCAGGTCAACATCCCCAACATCAAACAGTGGTCCACTGCTAGAGCTGCTGTCGCACAGCTTCAGCTACCTGTGTTCAATCTCGACCTCTGGGGTTGTTTGGGTTGAGTTTATTCATTCTCCCTGTCATCCCATGGGTTTCCAGTTCCCTCCTCAAAAGATAATAATTGGCTGTTGTAAATTGCCCCTAGTGTGGGGTCATAAGGTCATAAGGGATTGGAGTAGAATTGGGCCATTTGGCCCATTTAGTCTACCTCACCTTTCAATCATAGCTGATCTATCTCTCCCTCCTGACCCCATTCTCCTGCCTTCCCCCCATAACCCCTGACACCCGTACTAATCAATGATTCTATCTATCTCTGCCTTAAATATATCCACTGACTTTGCCTCCACAGCTTTCCATGGCAAAGAATTCCACAGATTCACCACCCTTTGACTAAATAAATTTCTCCACATCTCCTTCCTAATAGAACATCCTTTAATTCTGAGGTTATGACCTCTTGTTCTAGACTCTCCCACTAATGGAAACATCCTCTCCACATCCAATCTATCCAAGCCTTTCACTATTCTGTATGTTTCAATGAGGTCCCCCCTCATTCTTCTAAACTCCAGCGAGTCCAGGCCCACTGCCAACAAATCCTCATCATAGGTTAACCTACTCATTCCCGGGATTATCATATCATATCATATCATATCATATATATACAGCCGGAAACAGGCCCTTTCGGCCCACCAAGTCCGTGCCGCCCAGTGATCCCCACACATTAACACTATCCTACTCACACTAGGGACAATTTTTACATTTACCCAGCCAATTAACCTACATACCTGGGAGGAAACCGAAGATCTCGGAGAAAACCCACGCAGGTCACGGGGAGAACGTACAAACTCCTTACAGTGCAGCACCCGTAGTCAGGATCGAACCTGAGTCTCCGGCGCTGCTTTCGCTGTAAAGCAGCAACTCTACCGCTGCACTACCGTGCCGCCCATCTGCGCTACCGTGCCGCCCATTGCGCTACCATGCCGCCCATTCTTGTAAACCTCCTCTGCACCGTTTCCAGAGCCTCAGATATGCCCAAAATTGTGCCCAAAATTGCTCACAATATTCCAAATGCGGTCTTACCAGCACCTTACAGAGCATCGACACTACATCCCTGGTTTTGTATACAAGCCCTCTTGAATTAAATGCTCGTGTTGAGTTTGCTTTCTTTACTACCGATTTGACTTGCAGATTAACTTTTTGGGAATACTGCACCAGCACTCCCAATTTCCTTTGCACCTCCGATTTCTGGATTCTCACCCCATTTAGAAAATAGTATCTGCCTTTATTCCTAATAAGGGATGGGAACATGGGGAGAATAAATGGGATTAAGGGTATAGGAGGAGTAGGTCACCAGGCCCCTCAAATGTGGAAAACGCTCTCTGCCTTCTTAACATTAGCCATGCATTTTGGTGGGACAAACTAGGGAACATACACAGTTGGTGTGTGGCCCTGGGAGTGTTGGAGAACAGAGAGGCATAAGGGTTCAGATACCTTGTTCCTTGACATTGGTGACACAGGTAGACAGGTGGTGAAGAAGGTGTTTGACACGCTTGCTTTCATCAGTCAGTGTATTGAATAAAGGAGTTGGGACATCCGGTTACAGCTGTGTAACGCATTGCTAAGGCCACGTTTAAAATACTGTGTGCAGTTCTAGTTGCCCTGTGATCGGAAGGAAGTCGTTAAACTGGAAAGGGTGCAAAGAGATTTATGAGGATATTATCCAGACTGGAAGCTTTGAGTTATAAGGATAGGCTGGGTCTTATTTCCCAGCCTGAGGGGTGATATTATAGAGGCATATAAAATCATGAGGGGCAAAGATAAGGAGAATAGCGCAGTCTTTTCCCTCGGGTTGGAGAGTCTGAAATGAAGGGGAATAGATTGAAAGTGAGAGGGGAAAGATTTAAAGGCCTGAGGAGCAGGTCGTTCACACAGATGGTGGCAGGTATATGGAATGGGCTGCTAAGGAAGTGGTAGATGTGGCAATTACAACACTTAAAACACACTTGAACAGGGTCATTGATAGGAAGGATTTAGAATGATATTGGCAAGGCACATGCAAGTAATGCTAGTTTGGTCAAGCAATTTTGGCAACATGGATGAGTTGGGCCAAAGGACCTGTTTCTGTGCTGTATAACTATGTGCAGTGTAAATGTGGGATGGTTGATGGTGGGGATGGACTGGTGGTTTGAAGGGCCTGTCCGCTTGTTATGTGGCTCTACTAATCTATGAAGCAACCATCGACGGCAGGCATTTTTGCCTGGGAACAGAACGCTGAAGACACGACACTAGCCTGAGTTCCAATGCATTCAATGACTTTCATGGACATCTTCAAAGCCTCCAGGCCAGATAACTGAAATCTTACTGCAATTATAGAGGACCTTGGTGAGACCGTATATGAAGTAATGTGAATACTTTAGGTGACCTTACCAAAAAGATAAGATGCACTTGCTGTTGAGGGAGTGCAACAGACATTGACTAGACTGTATCCTGCAATGGCAGGTCTGTCAGATGAGGAGGGATTACGTAGGGTAGGCCTCTATTCTCCAGAGTTTAGATAACAAGGGGGATCTCTTTGAAATGTACCAGACTCAGCAGGATAGATTCAGGAAGCGTGTTTCCATGGGCTGAGGAGTCTAGTGCCATTGATAATAAGAGTTAGAGTTAGAGTCAGAATAAGAGTTGGACGTTTTAATACAGAGAGTAGGAGAAATTTCTTCACTCAGATTCATAGAGTCAAAGAGTCCTAGAGTGATACAGTGTGGAAACAGACCCTTTGGCTCAACTTGCCGGCTTCTTTAGTCAGTGTGGAGAATCCGTGGAATTCTTTACCACAGCGGGCTGTGGAGGCCAAATCAGTGAATATTTTGAAGGCACAGATAGATAGTTCATGTGTCAGAGGTTTTGCAGAGAAAACAGCAGAATTGGGTTAGGAGGGCGAGATTGATCAGCCATGATTGAATGGCGAAGTAGACTTGATGGGCTGAATGGCCTAATTCTACTCCTATTCCTTTTGACCTTATGAACTTGCCCACACCAGCCAACATGTCCCAGCTACACTAGTCCCACTTGCTTGCGTTTGGCCCATATCCCTCCAAACCTGTCCTATCTATGTCTAACTGTTTATTAAATGTTGGGATGGTCCCTGCCTCAACAACAGGGAGCTGCCTCTGGCAGCTTGGTCCATACACCCACCACCCCTTGTGTGAAAAAGTTAACATTCAGATTCCTATTCAATCTTTTCCCCTTCACCTTAAACCCATGTCCTCTGGTCTTCCAGAGGGACCAGAGGATGGTGATTTTAAAAAAGATTCTCCACCCAGATAACTATGGAAACCAAGCCAACGGCTACGTTCAAAACAGAGGTGGGTACACCCTTGGGTATGAAAGGACTCGTGATATGGGGACAGGGCTGAGGTGGATGATCTTAATGAATGCTGGAACAGGTGCAAATGGCCTGCTCCAATTTCTGTTTCTGATGTTCCTACCCAAGACCACGCAAACTGCCAGAGAGGCATCAGAGAATGCACCAGATCCTTCTGATCTACGCTATGTGGAGGCTAAGTGCAAGCAGCTGAGCTAACAGAATACTTCAAACTACCCATGGTCTCCATTACGCATAAAGGCCCCACTTGTGAAAGTCATAGTCTCTTCAGGGCCCCCAGAACTACAGTGGAAGCTTGTTATACTCAATGCTTGGGGGAATGCTTAAGAAGGAATAGAAGGTTGTGATATTGAATTACCCGTTCAGAGACCTGGGCTAATAACCTCGGGTAAAAATAATAAACCTCAGTTCAAATTCCACTGTGGCAGCTGGAAACCTAAGTACAGTTAATTGATTAAATTAACCTGAAATTAGCAAGCTTGCACTGGAGATCAGGAAATTTCCAGATGGTTGTAAACACACTTCGTTCACACCTTTCAGGGCAAGAACTTTAATGTCTGTACCCAGTCCACCACATTGGCGGTGGACAGAGGACCAGAGGACATAGGTTTAAGATGAAGGGGAAAAGATTTAATAGGAATCTGAGGGGTAACTTTTTCACACAAAGGGTGATGGGTGTATGGAACGAGCTGCCAGAGGAGGTAGTTGAGGCAGGGACTACCGCAACGTTTAAGAAACACTTAGACAGTGTAGGAGGGAATTTCAAAATTCAACATGGATAGAACAGGTTTAGAGGGATATGGGCCAAAGACAGGCAGGTGGGACTAGTGTAGCTGGGACATGTTGGCCGGTGTGGGCAAGTTGGGCCGATGGGCTTGTTTCCACACTGTATCACTCTGTGACTCTATGGTTCTATGACACCGCCATGATTCAATCTTAACTGCGAGGTGAGAGAGTCCAGTAAGATACTCATTTCAAAGGGCAAGTAGGGATGGGCAATAAATACTGATCTGACTTCTGTGTAGACATTTAATGCATGAGGAAGGAAGAAAGGGTCCATCACAAGCTCGTCATCTTAAGATGCAGTCTATCCTCAAGAAGCGTTGCATTAGGAAGGCTGGAGGTTTCATCAGATGCTTATCACCATGGCCATTCCCTTTACTCTTTCCTATATTTTGGGAGAAGATATAGGATCTTCAAAGCTTGGATATCCAGTCTTCAGAAAAGCTTCTTTCCCACTCTTATCTGAATCAATCACTTATTTCACACCCCCTTCCTGGAGGTGCTTCCATGTGCTCTTGCTCTTAACTCTTCCTCAGTCGGTTATTTCATTATGGTTTTATTCGACTTCATAATTACACTTCAATCTTTGCACCATTCTGCTGTTTTGCATTCCTAATTGTGTTTCATTTGGAACGTATTTCATTTATTGCTTTTCAGCTTCATGCAGACTATGAATTTCATTACACCCTAGTTCTATGACAATAAGCAAATTCGAATCTGAATCTAAATGAATAAGAGATTTTTTAAACTGCTGTGGTTTGTATCATGATATTGCCACTGCAGAAACACATGAATTAGCTCTAAATTCTTGTGAGTAGGGAATGGTTGAATGAATGAATGAATGAATGAATGAATGAATGAATAAGTTTATTGGCCAAGTATGTGCATATACAAGGAATGTGCCTTGGTGCTCCGCCTTGGAGGGGATGTGATAGGGCAACCATAAGCGGCTGCGACTCGCCTTAGGCTCGGGCCGCTGCGGACCGTCCGGCGCGGCCTGCAACCACAATAACCTGACCGTGGGAGAGGACAGCAGGAGAAGGGAAAAGACATTGTGGCCTTCCATCACAGTGAGGAGAGGACTGGAGGAGACTCACTGTGATGGATGTTTTCTTGATGGATGTTTCTTTTGTGTGTTTTGGGGGTTGTGTAATTTTAATGCCTATTTTGATGCTTTTGTTGTTGGACTGTGGGTGACTGAATTTCGTCCAATTTGGATGACAATAAAGCTATCTTGAATCTTGAATCTTGAATCTTGAATTCACACTTGATCTTCATACCTTACGACGAGAGAGTGATGAATTTTGATGGCGTTTTGCACATCTGCATCCGAGCAATCCAGTGCACTTCAGGGCCCTTCATCCACACCCTCCTGAGAAGGCAGATGGACAGAGCCACTACTCAACATCTCATCCAAAAGGTCTGAGCAAGAACCTCTTCTCCCAGAGGGTTTGTGGAATCTGGAACACACAGTCTGTGGAGGCAGAGATTCTCACAGCATTATGTATCTGGATTGAGGACAGGAATCAACAAGGCGCAGAAGGCTACGGACCAAAAGCTGGTGAATGGAATCAAGATGGATAGGTGCTTGATGCTCACCGTGAACATTGTATGCTTTGATAAGAAAGAGCATTACAGGCCTAAACAGGAGCGGGAAAGAGATACCCTCACAACATCCAGCAAGTATTTAGGTGAGCACTTGAATTGCCCAGGCATGGAAGACCACTGCTGGTAAATGAGATCTGTATGGTTGGGTACTTGATGCATGACAAGGAGTTGGTGGGCTGAAGGCATAGTTCTGTGTGGTATAGCTCCATGGCTCCAGGCCGTGACGTGTGAGGCTGTGGGACTGTGAGGCTGTTGCAATTGCCCATGGCTGCATGGCAACAATTGTGCTGCTGAGCTAAGGCCAATGGCCTGTCTGGTGCATGCCCTGGCTCTGCAAACTTGGTATGAGACCTCTCCTACTCTGCTATAACAAGGGCGAAGACCTATTTAACATAACAGACCAGCCTATTTTTGGTTTCAAAGGGAAAGGATTTGAAAACAATGAAAACATCTCAAAGCCCAATACTAACGTCACTTTGCACAAACGCTCCTGAAGTGATTTCATCTCTGATTAAAGGTTTTTCCTCAGCCCTGCCCCTCAGGGAACAGAACGTTACACTCAGCATTGTTACTCACTGCTGGCTGCGAGAGATCCACGAGCGATCCTCCCTGTGGTCCCAACGGCATCTCTGTAATTCCTCCAGGGTAAAGATGCACACGTGTCCTTTTTAGTTCAGCCGGATGGAAGCTTGGGTGTGTCGAGAGGGTTACAGTGAACTGGCAATGAAGAGGAGTTGAGGCCAATAGAGATCAGCCACGATCATGCTGAGGGGCCTGGTGAGCTATTCCTGCTTCTATTTTCAGTGTTCTAGAACAGTCTGCAGTCTTCCCCATGAAAATGTTCCCACAGGGAGCGGCACAGTGGGTGCAGCAGTGGAGACTGGGAGGTATTGTCAAAGTAACCTAAGTGAGTAGAGTCATAGAGTCATACAACACAGTAACAGGCCATTCAACCCAACTTGTCCAAGCCGCAACAATGCATCTGCACTAGTCACCCCTGCCTGCATTTGACCCATATGTCTCTAAACCTTTCCCATCCATGTACCTGTTCAAATGTCTTTTAAATTATATTATATTATAGTGCCTGCTTCAACTATCTTCTCCAGCACCTCTTTCCATTTACCCAAGACCCTCTGTGTGAAAAGGTTGCTCCTCAGGTTAAATTCATGTCCTCTGGTTCGTGATTCCTTTATTCAAAAGACTCAGTACATTCACCCTATCTATACCCCCCATGATCTTATACGCCTCAATGTCACCTCTCGTCCTCCTGCGCTCCAAGGAATAAAGTCCTAGCCTGTCCAATCTCTCCCTGTAGCTCAGGCACTCAAGTCCTGGCAACATCCTCATAAACCTTCTCTGCACTCTCTTCAGCTTAACAACATCCTTCCTATGCGTATTTTGTAGATAGTATATCTACGTTTCAAGTACTTCGTCAAGTTCACTTTGTAGATAGTAGACACTGCAGTCACTGTGCACTAGTGGTGGACAGAATGACGATTTAAGTTGGTATCAAACAGGTTGCTTTGTCCTAGATGCTCATGGAGTCATAGAGTCATACAGCATAGAATAGTTCCATTGGCCCACCATATCCTTGCTGACCTTTTTGCCGATCTGTGCTAATCACACGGCCAATTTACAGCAGCCAAACAACCCACCAATCAAGCCTTCGTTAAGATGTGGGAGGAAACTGAAGAACCCGGAGGAAACCCACATGGCCACAAGGGGAGCGTGCAATCTCCGCACAGATTGCTGCAGAGGTCAGGATTGAACCCGAGTCTCTAGCACTGCAAGGCAGCAACTTCACCAGATGAATCCCTGTGCTGCTCTTATCCTTATCCCCGATCGTCACTTCTAAAAATGGCCCCAGGTCTAAACTGACTCATCAAGCTCTCACTTTGCAGGATTTGACAGTGACCAGATCATCTATATTAGGAAGAGCCATTGCATGGACTCCTGAGCTCTTTTCTGAGATGGTCCCTCAGGGTTTATATACCCACCTACAAGGGAAGTGAGCTTGTTTGTTTACCCTCTCACCTGAGGAATAGCACCAACAACGGTATGGCAATCCCTCTGGCCTTCACTGGAGGGTGCATTTAGATTTTCTTATTCAACTGTCTGTTATGGAAACCCACAACCTTCCAGCTCCAGCTCAGATTAAGTGGTTCAGAAATTGGTGGAGGAGGCATTGTGAGGGAGATCTTTTGCATCTGATTTTATCTGGCCACGCCCTCTATTTTCCATCTCTCTCTCTCTCTCTCTCTCTCTCTCTCGAGTTTTCTATAGGTCTAATGATGCTATAGCTGTGTGAGAGTGTTTTCTCAGCTTCTTGGTGATTGGGATTTACGGCAGAGTGTGAAATAAGCAACAGCGGAGCCATTTTATTGAGGTTTAGGAGGCTCATTCATTGACCCTGATTTGCTCTTCTGCATAACCAGACCATCCAATGGACCCAAACATCCACAAACCCTCACAATGCATTCCGCACCATAAACATATCCTATGTGACCAGGATAACCTTTGGCACTCTTGTAATTACCTTCATTCTAAATACATTATTAATGACCTGCCAACCCCTTCCGTCTGTCTATCATCTGTGATATTAAATACCTCAGATAGACACAAAAATCTGGAGTCACTTCGCGGGACAGGCAGCATCTCTGGAGAGAAGGAATGGGTGACGTTTCGATTCGAGACCCTTCTTCAGACTGAAAGTCACGGGAAAGGGAAACGAGAGACATAGACGATGGTGTAGAGAGATAAAGAACAATGAATGAAAGATATGCACAAAAAGTCATGATGATAAAGGAAGCAGGCCATTGTTAACTGCTTGTTGGGTGAAAACGAGAAGCTGGTGCGACTTGGGTGGGGGAGGGATAGAGAGAGAGGGAATGCTGGGGTCACTTGAAGTTAGAGAAATATGAGATGCTGTTCCTCCAATTTGCGTTTAGCCTCACTCTGACAATGGAGGAGGCCTAGGACAGAAAGGTCAGTGTGGGAATGGGAAGGAAAATTAAAGTGTTTAGCAAACGGGAGATCAGGTAGGTTCAGGCAGACTGAGCGAAGGTGTTCAGCGAAACAATCACCCAGTCTACATTTGGTCTGGCCGAAGTATAAGAGACCACATCTAGAACAATGGATACAGTAGATGCGGTTGGAGCAGGGTGCAAGTGAACCTCTACCTAACCTGAAAGGACTGTTGGGGTCCCCGGACAGAGTCGAGGGAGGAGGTATAGGGACAGGTGTTACTTCTTCTGTGGTTGCAGGGGAAGGTGCCTGGGGAGGGGGTGGTTTGAGTGTGAAGGGATGAGTTAACCAGGGAGTTGCAGAGGGAACGGTCTCTGCGGAAGGCGGAAAGGGGTGGAGATGGGAAGACGTGACTAGTATTGGGATCGGGATCCCTTCGTAATCTCTTCTGACCAGACCCATCCTCTCCAATCTATCAAGAGCTTTGAATTGTCGTATGCACCAGGAAAGGGCACAAATAAATTCTTCCTTGTTTCAGCTTTACAAGCACAGTAAGGCAACAAGACAACAACAAAAATTACAATAAACAATAACATAATTAATTCTCAGTAATACTACGTCACCAGACCAAAGTAGTGCAAATTGAAGTGCGTAGTGCAACCAAAATAAAATCCGTAGTAGTTCGGTGCTGAGATAGGTTTGTGCAGTGCAGTGCAGTTCATGAACCAAATGTTGGATGGGAAGAAGCTGTTTTGAACGTAGAAGTCACAGTCTTCAAGCTCTTGTACCTTCTTCCTGATGGTAGCACGAGATGACAGTGTGGCCAGGGTGATGTGGCTCTTTGATGACATTAGTTGCCTTTTTGAGGCAACTTTCCTGTAGATCCCTTAGAAGGTGGGGAAATCAATACCCGTGATGTCCTGAGTAATGCCCACCCCTTTCCGTAGCCTCCTTTGTTCTTGGGTGTTTGCGTTGCCGAACCAGACCATGATATAGCCAGAAGATAGACACAAAATGCTGGAGTAACTCAGCCGGCCAGACAGCATCTCTGGAGAAAAGGAATAGGTGACATTTCAGGGCAAGAAGAACTGTATCTGAATCTGTAAAGAATTGTAGAGTGCCAATAGACAATAGACAATAGACAATAGGTGCAGGAGTAGGCCATTCAGCCCTTCGAGCCAGCACCGCCATTCAATGCGATCATGGCTGATCACTCTCAATCAGTACCCCGTTCCTGCCTTCTCCCCATACCCCCTCACTCCGCTATCCTTAAGAGCTCTATCCAGCTCTCTCTTGAAAGCATCCAACGAACTGGCCTCCACTGCCTTCTGAGGCAGAGAATTCCACACCTTCACCACCCTCTGACTGAAAAAGTTCTTCCTCATCTCCGTTCTAAATGGCCTACCCCTTATTCTCAAACTGTGGCCCCTTGTTCTGGACTCCCCCAACATTGGGAACATGTTATCTGCCTCTAATGTGTCCAATCCCCTAATTATCTTATATGTTTCAATAAGATCCCCCCTCATCCTTCTAAATTCCAGTGTATACAAGCCCAATCGCTCCAGCCTTTCAACATACGACAGTCCCGCCATTCCGGGAATTAACCTAGTGAACCTACGCTGCACGCCCTCCATAGCAAGAATATCCTTCCTCAAATTTGGAGACCAAAACTGCACACAGTACTCCAGGTGCGGTCTCACCAGGGCCCGGTACAACTGTAGAAGGACCTCTTTGCTCCTATACTCAACTCCTCTTGTTACGAAGGCCAACATTCCATTGGCTTTCTTCACTGCCTGCTGAACCTGCATGCTTCCTTTCATTGACTGATGCACTAGGACACCCAGATCTCGTTGAACTCCCCCTCCTCCTAACTTGACACCATTCAGATAATAATCTGCCTTTCTATTCTTACTTCCAAAGTGAATAACCTCACACTTACCTACATTAAACTGCATCTGCCATGTATCCGCCCACTCACACAACCTGTCCAAGTCACCCTGCAGCCTTATTGCATCTTCCTCACAATTCACACTACCCCCCAACTTAGTATCATCTGCAAATTTGCTAATGGTACTTTTAATCCCTTCGTCTAAGTCATTAATGTATATTGTAAATAGCTGGGGTCCCAGCACCGAACCTTGCGGTACCCCACTGGTCACTGCCTGCCATTCCGAAAGGGACCCATTTATCCCCACTCTTTGCTTTCTGTCTGTCAACCAATTTTCTATCCATGTCAGTACCCTACCCCCAATACCATGTGCCCTAATTTTGCCCACTAATCTCCTATGTGGGACCTTGTCGAAGGCTTTCTGAAAGTCGAGGTACACCACATCCACTGACTCTCCCTTGTCAATTTTCCTAGTTACATCCTCAAAAAATTCCAGTAGATTTGTCAAGCATGATTTCCCCTTCGTAAATCCATGCTGACTCGGAATGATCCCGTTACTGCTATCCAAATGCTCAGCAATTTCGTCTTTTATAATTGACTCCAGCATCTTCCCCACCACTGATGTCAGACTAACTGGTCTATAATTACCCGTTTTCTCTCTCCCTCCTTTCTTAAAAAGTGGGATAACATTTGCTATCCTCCAATCCACAGGAACTGATCCTGAATCTATAGAACATTGAAAAATGATCTCCAATGCTTCCACTATTTCTAGAGCCACCTCCTTAAGTACTCTGGGATGCAGACCATCAGGCCCTGGGGATTTATCAGCCTTCAGTCCCATCAGTCTACCCAAAACCATTTCCTGCCTAATGTGGATTTCCTTCAGTTCCTCCATCACCCTAGGTTCTCCGGCCCCTAGAACATTTGGGAGATTGTGTGTATCTTCCTCAGTGAAGACAGATCCAAAGTAACGGTTTAACTCGTCTGCCATTTCTTTGTTCCCCATAATAAATTCCCCTGCTTCTGTCTTCAAGGGACCCACATTTGCCTTGACTATTTTTTTCCTCTTCACGTACCTAAAAAAACTTTTGCTATCCTCCTTTATATTATTGGCTAGTTTACCCTCGTACCTCATCTTTTCTCCCCGTATTGCCTTTTTAGTTAACTTTTGTTGCTCTTTAAAAGAGTCCCAATCCTCTGTCTTCCCACTCTTCTTTGCTATGTTATACTTCCTCTCCTTAATTTTTATGCTGTCCCTGACTTCCCTCGTCAGCCACAGGTGTCTCTTACTCCCCTTAGAGTCTTTCCACCTCTTTGGAATAAATTGATCCTGCAACCTCTGCATTATTCCCAGGAATACCTGCCATTGCTGTTCTACCGTCTTCCCTGCTAGGGCCTCCTTCCAATCAATTTTGGCCAGCTCCTGCCTCATGCCTCTGTAATCCCCTTTGCTATACTGTAATACCGACACTTCCGATTTTCCCTTCTGCCTTTCCATTTGCAGAGTAAAACTTATCATGTTGTGATCACTGCCTCCTAATGGCTCTTTTACCTCTAGTCCCCTTATCAGATCAGGATCATTACACAACACTAAATCCAGAATTGCCTTCTCCCTGGTAGGCTCCAGTACAAGCTGTTCTAAGAATCCATCTCGAAGGCACTCTACAAACTCTCTTTCCTGGGGTCCATTTCCAACCTGATTTTCCCAGTCTACCTGCATGTTGAAATCTCCCATAACCACCGTAGCATTACATTTTTGACACGCCAATTTTATCTCCTGATTCAACTTGCACCCTATGTCGAGGCTACTGTTTGGGGGCCTATAGATAACTCCCATTAGGGTCTTTTTACCCTTACAATTTCTCATTTCTATCCATACTGATTCAACATCTCCTGATTCTATGTCACCCCTTGCAAGGGAATGAATATCATTCCTTACCATCAGAGCAACCCCACCCCCTCTGCCCACCTGTCTGTCTTTTCTATACGTTGTGTACCCCTGAATATTCAGTTCCCAGCCCTGGTCCTCTTGTAACCATGTCTCAGTGATCCCTACAACATCATACTTGCCCATGACTAACTGAGCCTCAAGCTCATCCACTTTATTTTTTATACTACAATGATGTCAGAGGGAAGAGGCAGTTATGTTGCCATCACGTAGAACATAATCTGAACGGATTGATCTCATTGCCCGAGCCAGCAGCCAAGGAACCTGCAACCTAATGTAACTGGACACAGACGCACTCCCTGAAAACGGCTTTCACACTGCTTTCCCAGACTGGAATAAAAGGCAAACATTAGAGTGAGACTTTGCTGTACCGCTACACAGGACAGTTGAGGTGACGCACTGACAGAATTTCCAGACGATTGGAAGTGAGTCCAATTCGAGCTCTAACACATTTTAATTCGCAGAAAATGTAGAAACATAGAAAATAGGTGCAGGAGTAGCCCATTCACACCTTCAAGCCAGCACCGCCATTCAATATGATCAGTACCCCGTTCCTGCTTTCTCCCTACATCCCTTGATTCCGTAAGCCCTAAGAGCTCTATCTAACTCTTTCTTGAGTACATCCAGTGAATTGGCCTCCACTGCCTTCTGTGGCAGAGAATTCCACAGATTTACAACTCTCTGGGTGAAAAAGTTTTTCCTCATCTCAGTCCTAAATGGCCTACCCCTTATTCCTAAACTGTGACCCCTGTTTCTGAACTCCCCCAACATCGGGAACATTTTTCCTGCATTTAGCCTGTCCAATCCCTTCAGAATTTTACATGTTGCTTTAAGATCCCCTCTCATCCTTCTAAATTCCAGTGAATATAAGCCCAGTCGATCCATTCTTTCATCATATGTCAGTCCTGCCATCCCGGGAATTAACCTGGTGAACCTACACTACACTCCCTCAATAGCAAGAATGTCCTTCCTCAAATTAGGAGACTGAAACTGCACACAATACTCCAGGTGTGATCTCACCAGGGCCCCTGTACAACTACAGAAGGACTTCCTTGCTCCAATACTCAAATCCTCTCTAGGTGAGCTTCAAGTAAAGCCCTTGGAACATGAGTAACGGGGCTTTTAGTTTACTTTAGGTTAGTTTAGAGATACAGCACGGAAACAGGCCCTTCAGCTCACCGTGTCCATGTCAACCAGCAGTCTCCACACACTAACACTGTCCTACACACACTGGGGACAATTTACAATTTTTCCCAAAGCCAATTAGCCTACAAACCTGTATGAATGAATGAATGAATGAATGAATGAATGAATGAATGAATGAATGAATGAATGAATGAATAGGTTTATTGGCCAAGTATGCAGATACAAGGAATGTGTCTTGGTGCTCCGCTCACAAATGACAACACAAACATACAGTTAACAATTAAGAATAAAGAATAACCACATCAAAACAATAAGGATATAATAATGTGTCTTCGGAGTATGGGAGGAAACTGGAGCTCCTGGAGAAAACCCACACAGGTCACATGGATAGCTTACAAACTCTATACAGACAGCACCCGTAGTCAGGATTGAACCCTGGTCTCTGGCACTGCAGGGCAGCAACTCTACAGCTGGGCCAAGGGGCCTTGGTGAGTTTCAAAGGGAATGCAACAAACAGGGCCCCAGTGGGTTTCAAAGGGAGTGTAGGAAACGGGACCTCAAGTCCATTTTAAATGGGAGTGCGGAAAAAGGGGCCTCGTGATTATAAAAAGGAATATTGGAAACAGGCCTCTGGGTTTCAAAGAAAGCATGGAGAACAGGATCCCAGTGAGTTTTAACAAGAGATTGGGAAATGGGGCCCTGGTGAGGTTTGGAGGGTGCATTTGGGACAAAGCTCGAATGAGTTTTAAAGTGGGGAAATAGGACCCTGGTGAAAATAATGGGGACATGATATCTGGGCCCAAGAGAATCTAAAGGGAGTGCAGGAACCAGTGTATTACAGTAAGTCAGTGTATTACAGTACGTCAGTGTATTACAGTAAGTCAGGACTTCAAGTTGCAAGACAACAATCCTCATTTTAGTTGCTAAGTAATGGTGCAAGAGACATGCTCAGTTTGTCCAAGGCTGCCATCTCAAATTGCTTTGTAGCTTAATCCCACTCTCTGGGTACGCTTTGAACTGTTAGATACCACTTCAGGGACTCGGTGGTTAATTATGTTAAACAGGTATTTTATGAAATCATTCCCTCCTGAGAGAACCTTTCGACCTTTCCCTGAAGGTCCCTGTGTTTCCGTGGGAGATGTGTTCACTTGTTTCCATGCCAGATGTGGGAGTCTTTGCACAAAGATGTCTGAAACCGACTCTGTCCTTCGGAGACTGGAAGGGCAACCGCAATGAATAGGTAGGCAGCGAAGGACCATTGGTTTGTGCTAATATTCATTGTCCAAATAAGTGCCTTCTAAGTGCATCGGACCCAATGCAGCCAGCCAGCTTATTTTCTATTCTATTTCCTCTCCTGCATCATCAGATCAACACAGTGGGGTAGCACCCTGATGTAAACACACAAACAAGGACATTAAGACCTAGAGCAGCCTCTTACGTATAAAGCCCTAAATGGACACTCCCCCCCCCCCTACATCAAAAATCTTCTAACCCCCCTCTCTAACTCCAGGTCCCTCAGGCTCGGCCGACTTGGGGCTACTCACTATCCCGCGGTCTAGGCTTAAGCTCAGGGGTGACCGCGCTTTTGCGGTTTGCAGCTCCTAGACTGTGGAACAGCATCCCTCTCCCCCATCAGAACTGCCCCCTCCATCGACTCCTTTAAGTCCAGGCTCAAAACCTATTTCTACTCCCTAGCGTTTGAGGCTCATTGAGGAGGCGCTGTGAACTGTTTGCGTGCTACTGTATGTTTCTTTTTTTTTTCCATTGGAACCTAATCAGATGTACAGCACTTTGGTCAACGTGGGTTTGTTTTTAATGTGCTATACAAATAAAATTGACTTGACTTGACTTGACTTGACTTACGCCTAAGATAGACACAAAAAGCTGGAGTAACTCAGCGGGTCAGGCAGCATCACTGGAGAGAAGGAATGGGTGACGTTTCGGGTCGAGACCGTTCTTCTTGTGTCCATCTTCGGTTTAAAACACAATCTGCAGTTCCTTCTTACACAGCCTCTCAAACCTGCTCTGATGTTTAATGAGATTATGATTGACCTGACAGTGACATTAATTCCACATCTCTGTCTCCCATTTCACCCTCTTGCTTACCAATTGTCTATCTACCTTTGCTTTAATAATAAAGACTCTGCTTCCAACAATCTTTAAGGAAATGTGTTCCTAAGTGACATGACCCTTGAGAGTAAAAGTTGTACACTTCTAAGCTCCAGTAGATGTAATGCTAACCTCTGACTGCGCAGAAACACTTAGGCTACTGAGGGAATACTGAACACTTGGAGCCACCTTGTTTAACTGGAATTTTGAGGTGGACAGAAATACTCTCCTTTCCACTATTTCAAACTGAACTGCTTTCCCCACTGGTTAACTCATGTCTTGGCAGAAATAAAATATTATCCCTATCTGATAGGGCCTACATGTGGATCCAGATCCCATGGGGAATAGGATTGACTCTTAACTGCCCTCTGGAATGGCCCAACGAGCCACAAGGTTTAAAGGCAAATAGGGACAGGCAGCAAATGCTTGGCCATATAATTGCGACAGGATACATTTTGAAATATACTACTCTGAAGAACTCTGAGAGTGTTCTCTCCATTTCAGACTAAGATTAAAGTCAGCATCATATGACCTGGTCTTTAT
Source organism: Rhinoraja longicauda (assembly GCF_053455715.1). Classification (NCBI taxonomy): domain Eukaryota; kingdom Metazoa; phylum Chordata; class Chondrichthyes; order Rajiformes; family Arhynchobatidae; genus Rhinoraja; species Rhinoraja longicauda. The sequence continues at coordinate 49,635,370 of NC_135961.1, read as the reverse complement.
CACATTGCGCTCCATGGGAACCTTAGTTTAGGGATAAAGAATGGAAACAGGGCTGTCAGCCCATGAAGTCCATCGATCATCCACTCACACTGGCTTCTCATCCCTACACACTAGGGGCTATTTACAGAAGTCACTTAACTTATAAGCGCGCGCCCCGAGGAGACACATGTGGTCACAGGGAGAACTTGCAAAACACCACACAGACAGCAGTCAAGTGAAGATCCAACCCGGGTCCTTGGTGTTGTGAAGCAGCAGCTCTATCAACTGCACCACAGTGCTGCCCAATTGACATTGCTGAGTGCAAACTGGCTATTATATT